>NW_027333072.1:0-26589 GCF_002575655.3 Aegilops tauschii subsp. strangulata
CGCTCGCTATCTGAGGCGTTAATTTACCTACTAAAATATCACCAGTTTCTACCCAGGATCCCAACCTAACAACTCCATTTCTGTCCAAATTGCGGAGTAAATGTTCTTCTAGATGTGGTATTTCTTTAGTGATTTTTTCAGCGGAGCCCTGGCTTGTCGTATCCGTCTGAATTTCATATTTCCGGATGTGAAAAGAGGTATAAATATCTTCATATACCAAACGTTCGCTAATTAGTACTGCGTCTTCAAAATTGTAACCTTCCCATGGCATATAAGCTACTAATACGTTTTTTCCTAAAGCAAGTTCGCCCCCAACTGTAGCAGCTCCTTCTGCTAAAATTTGTCCTTTTTTAATGGATTTACCCGTGGAACCCGGGGTTTTTGGTGCATACAAGTATTTTTGTTAGAGCGACGGTGGTTAACTAAAGGAATACTTATAGTCTTCCCACTACTTGATAAAAGTATCTTATGACTATCAGTAGAAATGATCTTTCCCTCGCGTTCGGCTATAATGGAAACCCTCGAATCTAGAGCTGTTTGGCGTTCCAATCCAGTTCCAACAATGCATTTCTCGGACCGAGAAAGCGGAACTGCTTGGCGCTGCATATTAGAACTCATTAAAGCCCGATTCGCATCATTGTGCTCAATAAAAGGAATGAGAGAACCCCCAATAGAAAAATATTGGAAAGGAAAAATACTTCTAACATGAATCTGTTCCCATGCAATAGTCAAGAATTCTTGACGGTATCTAGCCGGAACAACCTGTTCTTCCTGAATACCTTGATTCAAGGACAAAGAATTTCCTGCTGCTATCATATAATATTCATCTCTATTTGGTGATAGATAAACCACCTGTCTCTCTTTTTTTTCTTTTGCTTTCTCAGCAGATATTTCATAAAACGGACTCTCTATGGATCCCCACAAGTGATCAATTCTCGCATGAATTGCTAAGGATCCAGTAAGTCCAACATTGATTCCTTCAGACGTGTCAATTGGACAAATACGCCCATAGTGACTCGGATGAATATCTCGGCTCCGAAAACTTGCGGTTCTCCCCGTCAACCCTCCAGGACCTAAACAACTCACTTTTCGCCCATGAACAGTTTGTGTCAATGGATTCGTTTGATCAAAAACTTGAGATAACGGGTATGTGCCAAAAAAGGTCTCATAAGTAGTTATTAATAAAATTGAAGTTGAAGTTGGAGTTACCAAAGTTTGGGGAGTCGGTTTCGATTGACGTATGAATACTCTACGAATAGTTTTTTGAACTGCATGTTGTAAACGACCAAGAGCCAATCCGAATTGATCTTGTAACAGATCTGCAACCGAACGAATACGTTTATTTTTCAAGTGATTCATATCGTCATCGTCAAGTATACCCGTTCCAAATTTCATTCCAATCAAATGATCCGTAGCGGCCAATACATCTCGTGGTAACAAGAATGTATTGTTCTGAGGTATATCAAGATTAAGTCTCCGATTCATATTTCGTCGACCAATCCTTCCTAATTCACATTTTTGTTGAAAAAATTTCTTTTGTAATTCCTCGCATAAGGACTCCGAAAATACCAGGTCCCCACCTACACAAGCAAATTGTTGATAAAACTCCAAATAGCTTTTTCTTTTGACTCAATCCTCTTCTTCTCCTTAGCATTCGGGAAAGACAAGAAAATTTCAGGGTAGGAAACATTATCTAGAATTTCTCTTAGATTCGAACCATAGCTGATGATAGAACTAGAATAGATATCTTTTGTTTTCTACTCACGCGAGCCCATATCCTTTCTTTTTATCAATTGCTAATTCCGATCTCCCCCCCAATCTGATATTATAGTGCCAGTGTAGATAGAAATTCCCTTATGATCTAATTCCGAGCGGTAGTAAATACCAGGACTTAGCAATATTTGATTGATCACAATTCGGTATATTCCATTTATAATAAAGGTTCCTAAGGAATTCATTATAGGAATGTTTCCGATAGAAATGGTTTGCTTTTGCACATCGAAACCAAAAATTAATCTCGCAGATACATATAATTCGGAAGAATAGGTGAGTGATTCATACACAGCATCTCTTTCTTTATCGAGGGTTCTAGCAATTGATATCCTTTCGCAAATAATTGAAATGCAATTTCGTGATCTGGATCTTTAATTGTTGAAACTTGTCAAGTTCTTCTGCTAAGGCTTGATTAATGAACCTACAAAATCCCTCGAATTGGATCTGACTAAATCCGGGTATTGTGGACATTCCCTCGTTTCCATTCGGAGCATCTTAATCTTAAGTTTCCTGTTTATCAAAGAAAAATTCCATTATCAGCTCACTCTTCATCAATCCCTCTGGATCGATCTAGCAATCATGGAATCTATATTCTGTTTACTGAATCACATGAAATTCTAGGGAACTCCACATACGTATTTCATATATGTATTTCATACATATGAATAGAGACCATTTGGACGAAAGTTCGAGTTTGCCAGGGGTACAAATGAAATGAAAATGAATTGATAAAACATTCCTAAAAAAAAAATTCTGCCACTTATACTTTATGTTATGATATTCTAATCAGATTGGATGGCAAAGATTTCTCATTTTATCTCCTTTCTATGAATGTAATAAAGCCGTAATATAATATACTAGAAAGTTTGACTTTACTTCGATTTAGAATAGCGTGCTTACTTTAATTTCTCAAATAATTTGAGGGTTCTTTTTATTTCGGATCGGAGTAGTATAATTACTAGAAAATTCAGTATTTCATTGTGGAATTCTAAAATCAAGTAAGTCCCTTTTTAAGTACATGCCAATCTAGTTATCCACCTCTCCCCATATCCATGCTTTTCTTTTATCGTAATTTCACTTGGGTAGGCCAAGATAGTAAGGTTATACTCTATATCAGAGCAAATTTCCTTTTTTTATCAAGATATTTAATTTAATACTTTTAAAAATTAAAGCATGATTCTCCATAGAGATATGTACATAAAGGGGATCTTTGGATAATAATGCTGTTCGGACCTAAAGTTTACCTATACACGATTAAGCATAAAGTCATACTATTTTATTATGCCATTGAAGGGGGGGGAGATAATACCGATTTAAGAGTAGTTCACTACTGCAATAAAAAAAAGAGAATTCTAGTTAACGGTTCCAATTTATCTGAATTTTGCAGCCTGTGAATAGAAATCCACTTTTTCTTCTTTTTCATCTCAATAGAAAGAAATGGGAAGTTTTATTGTGTTAACAATGTATGTTTTAAGATAGAATCTATCGAGGAGAATAATAGAAACTGGATCAAAAAAAGCAGGAATAGATTTTTTGAAAAAGATTGGAAAAAAGTAAGTAGAATTATATTCAAAATAAAAGGGGCTTTTCGTAAGAAAACGTGGATGAATACTTGCTGTTTTCTAGATTTTTGATCGGATTTTTTGGCGGCATGGCCAAGCGGTAAGGCAGGGGACTGCAAATCCTTTATCCCCAGTTCAAATCTGGGTGCCGCCTGATCAATAAAATACTTAGGTTTTTTTTATAGTGCTGATCGAATTCGATCAATTTTACTTCGCATAAGTTCGGGCAAGAGAGTAACTGGGCCTGCCGATACTGGGTTTAGAGAAACCATACCATAGTTCTATCCTCAAACTAGGGTTAGGGTTTGTTTTGACGGTAGTGGCCAAAATGGTTATCAATAGGGGTGAGGTAGTGTTTCCTTATTCTTTATTATATGAATTTGAATTGGTTCTTAATTGAGATTCGATTTGATAATTTTAAATACGAGGATAAGATGTCAGAAATCTTGGTATCCAAGAAAGGTCCCTAAGGGGCATTCTTTTTTTTTTCAATCTAAGATTCAAGAAGGGACTCCACGAAAGAATATCAAGACTTACTAATTATTATACATTTTTTTATCGTACATCTTATGTTACCTACATACACTAAAGTAAGGACTACTTAATTTTAATTCTAACGAGAATCAGATTAAATAGGTCGATCAAAAATCAATTAGGAGTTGTGTTATGGATAAAATCTCTTCCTCTTCATTCTTTCATAGAATGATACAAAGCAAGGCTGCAGGGTTTAGGTCAAAAATAACATTAGGTAAGGTAGGTATCCAATAAATATTTATCTATCGTTAATTTTATGGTATATTCGGGCGTCCTTTGCTTAAAAAAAAAAAAGAGTAACAAAAGGAATAAAAATCTTCCTATTCCCGCTCTTCTATTCAGGACATCATTCCCGTACTCTTTCTTTTTTAAGGAAAAAAGGGCTATAGTATCGTATTTTTAATGCTCTCTAATTCTACCAGAATTCCTTATAAGAATTTGTTAGGAGTAAATTCCTTGAACTGATTGATCCATGGCCTTAGGGCGGAATCCCTTTTTGACTCTGTACCCTTGATTCCACTATGATTATTGATCAATAGTAGAATAGAATAATCCCTTCATAGAAAT
This sequence comes from Aegilops tauschii subsp. strangulata, assembly GCF_002575655.3. Classification (NCBI taxonomy): domain Eukaryota; kingdom Viridiplantae; phylum Streptophyta; class Magnoliopsida; order Poales; family Poaceae; genus Aegilops; species Aegilops tauschii. Next base: position 4,437 of record NW_027333072.1, read on the forward strand.
AGGAGACATAATTTAGATGGATATAGTAAGTCTCGCTTGGGCTGCTTTAATGGTAGTCTTTACATTTTCTCTTTCACTAGTAGTATGGGGAAGGAGTGGACTCTAGGGATACTACTAATTGATTAAGTAATCAAATTGTTGTATCAATTCTTTTCATTAATGGATCATTTGCATTAATCATTTTGTCAAACGTTATTCTTTAATCTTTTTCTTTAGTTTTGTTTCACTCCTGTAAGAAACTCTTGTATTGTAAGTTGTAATGTAAGAAAGAGCCATTATACCAATTCATAATTTCTACTAGAAATGACGAATGGTTAAAAAAAGTTCTATACATAAGAAAATTCGACTTTCTTCCACGGAACTATTCACGGCATATCACACATTTTCCATTTCCTTTTACTTTTTACTATAGTCTATTCTTAATATTATTTTCTTTCCTTCCATGGATTCTTTGGTCAAGAATTGTCTTAGATTTTTTATTTTGACCTGATTGAAATTAAGTGGATGCAATGAAAAAAGAAATTGAATTAGACTACTTAACTATTTCAATCTACTAATCTATTCTATGTAGATTCAAAGATAATATAATAGAAAGAATCTAAAGTGTCGTAGAAAAAACTATATGTAGTTCTTTCTACCACACTTTAAGATTCCAACCAGATCCTTTCATTTAAGACTTGGATTTTTTTTATTTAATCCCTTTTTAATTCTTCAATGATTAATTGGAATTCCAATTAATTATTTTGGCTGACTGTTTTTACATAAATAATAAGTAAAAAAGAAGTAGGAACTAGAATGAACAGTGCAGTAGCAATAAATGCGAGAATATTGACTTCCATAACCTCTTTATTTTTTATTTTCACAATAACTCGGGATGTAATCCCATGGAGAGGAAAAAGGGGTATCTTGTAAATTCAAGGGTAGGGCTTGCATTCTGATAATACTGAATCAATTCAATATTATGAATATCGGATCTATCAAATCAATTCATGGATGAGAGTTATATTTCACGGATGAGAGTTATATAGTATAACATAGGAAGATCCTCTATCCACACTAAGACCAAAATGGGTTTTTTTGATTGGATTAGGAATCCCTCTTTTTTAATCCTTTTCTACTTTTTCTTTTCTATATCTCTAACCCACGAGCTTCTTAATCTTCTACTTTCTTAATCTTATACAATTTCCCTTCCTTTTTCTTATAGTTATACATACAATTATGTATGTATTATATGACCAACTTTCTATGGGTCACATAGACATCCAAATAAGCAGTAGAAGTGAGATGGGGAAAAGAGGTCTGAAATAAAAAGGGAATACGATTTATGTATGGATTCCGGTAAAATACCGGTACTCTATTCCATAAGAGTGGAATAGGAAATTAAGATGAGGATGGTATCATCATAAAGAAAGATAGAGTAATATAATATCCTAAATTCTACTAATCCACATATCGTATGTGTGTCTTTCTTTATCTTTATCGATCGGGAGTAGTGAAAAAAAATTCCTATATGCCTTCCCTCCCTCTTTAATGAGGGATGCAAAATAAAAAAGTGAAGTAAGGGTGCCCTGTGGGTATTTGATCTTGCTCCCTGCCCCTTTTTTTCATGGAAAAAGGAAATATCAATTTCTCCATTCATTGAACCCTAGTTCGGGACTGACGGGGCTCGAACCGCAGCTTCCGCCTTGACAGGGCGGTGCTCTGACCAATTGAACTACAATCCCCGCGGGGTGTATGGCATACCCATTCTTAAATAGAACCATAAGAAGATTCGATTCGTCTTTCGTACTCTAAGAAATAGACGAATCATATACTACATACCCACATATTATATTATACGTGGGTATAGTGAGAGTGACATAACTAGTATGTCGTGATTTTTATCACTAAAAATGGATAATAATCCAGCCTTCAATAAGAAAAACTCTTTTGTTTGTAAGAAGGAATGAGAGAGATATGATTAGAAAAAAAAAATTTCCCTTTTTTCTTTATCTTTTATTTCTATAGATCAGACATTTTATTTTATGGAAGAAAAACAAAAGGATTTAGTTCATACTCACGAAGCCTAGATTTTTGGTTTGGGCCGAGCTGGATTTGAACCAGCGTAGACATTGTCAACGAATTTACAGTCCGTCCCCATTAACCACTCGGGCATCGACCCAGGAAGAATTTATTCTAGGGTTTTTGCTAATCTATGATTAACCTCCTTTCATAATACTCCCTACCCCCAGGGAAGTCGAATCCCCGCTGCCTCCTTGAAAGAGAGATGTCCTGAACCACTAGACGATAGGGGCATCACTAGACGATAGGGCCATATACAACCGCTCGTGATTATACTATAATCATAGTATGAGCAGTTTTTTGGAATTGTCAATATACTCGAAAAGTATAAATAGATCCAAAGCAAAGAGTTTTTCCAACTTTTCTGTTATGTTTTCATCTAGGATTTTTTTAGTTGATCGTTATAGATTAATTCTCCGTGCTTCATTTAGTGTTCAGACCAAAAATGCATCATCCCGCACTAAGTCATAAAATTCTCTAAAAATATAGAGAAAGTTTCAAAAACAAAGAACAAAAGTGAATCAATTTAGTAGAAAAGTACTCTATCAGATTCGAACCAACGACTTACGTCTTAGCACGAGATTACTCTACCACTAATTTAAAAAGCCCTTTATCGGATTTGAACCGATGACTTATGCCTTACCATGGCATTACTCTACCACTGAGTTAAAAGGGCTTTTTATTTAATTCAAAAATTAGCCACTTGGATTTCCCATTATGGGTCTACTGCATAATGTACATATTATATATATAATATATAGAGATAGAGAGAGAGACATTATGTAGAGATTGTATATGTATATATCGATATCTTGAGAGCTCAAAATAAAATTAATAAAAAAAAAACATACCCTACATAACATATCCAACTCTTCTTGGTTCAGGGTTTTCCGTTTCCGAAGACTAGTAAAATAGGCGGATTCTGGAACCCCAAGGATTCAACGGTATATGGATATGGAAAATATAAGATTTCCGATCCTAGCGGGAAAAGGCGGGGAACAGATACCCAATAGGATATAGGATCCTTGGGAGGAACTTTTGGTAATGGCCTTGATCCTCTATGCTATTTTTTATGTGTTCTTAGTTCTATTGAACTTTTTTCATTCTTTTAAACAAGAATCTAATAAACTAGAATTGAGTCAGTGGAAAAAAGGAGAGAGAGGAAAGTGTTAAATGGAGAGAGTCGACTAATCAGAGACTTTTAGGATCTTCTTTACATCAGGTAAATCTGTCGGCCCTGTCCGTTTTTTTCTTTAAGTTACGACTCTTTGCTGCTTACTTCTATCAAGCCATAGGGAAAGTCTATGATGAATTTGGAAAACTCATCTCACTCTTACTCTATGGCTCGGACTTAATGGGGGAAGAAAACATCTTCCATAATTTCTTTTTTGTTCAATTCTGGACAAAAAAGAAAAGGAAAAAGGAATTTATAGGGACAGTGTTACCCCCTATATCCCCTAGTTTATATTGTAGGAATAATAAAACAATTTAGCAGTCTGACACACTTACGTCCTTGCAAAGTAAATAATTATTATTGTAGTCGTAACCGTAGAATAGGATCCTAATCAAAATAAATACATTTGGTTCAGGCGCTATTAGCATGGTAAGAAAAGATTTTTTTTACAGACCAGAGGGGCTATCTAAATCCTAAAGTAAAGGCGAGCGATCGAAGTAGAAGTACCAACGGCTCAGTGTCATGAACCTTCTCCATCTGATTCAATAAGGGGGAATTAGCCTTCTTGTCAAATGGCTATCCTTGACAAAGGGTACCATTTATACCATAATCTACAATGTAGCGGGTATAGTTTAGTGGTAAAAGTGTGATTCGTTCTATATAATAACTGAATTTGAAATGATATACTTAAGGCATCCTTAAGTTTTTTATTTTTATATTCCGATGAAAACTTTAGTTCTTATAAAGGATTAAATCCTTTTCCTCTCAATAGCATATTGAGGAAGAATATACATTCTGGCGATTTGTATCCAAAGACTAATTTAAATTGCATCCAAAATAAAAATAGGATTATGAGTACAGAGTCGCGAAGCATAATTTTGCATTGGATTAAGTATTCCAATTTTGAAAATATGAGTAAAGGATCTATGGATGAAGATACAAAAAAGTTGATTTCCAATCGTAACTAAATCTTCTTAAAATAAGGAATAAGGAAGCCAAATAGCTAAAAAACGATAGTTTTGGTTTACTAGAACCATCCGCATATTGTTTAAGCTCGGTGGAAACCCAATTCTTTTCCTCAGGATCTCTTGAATGAAATTAGGGAACGAAGTAAGTAGATTAGATGGATTTAGATAGAATTTCTATCTCCTACTCTATAAGGATCATCTAGAAAGCGGAGAGCTTTGGTTCCATTCAAATAGAAAAGCTGACATAGATGTTAAGTGGTGAGAATATCCATAAAGGAGCCGAATGAAATCAAAATTTCATGTTCGGTTTTGAATTAGAGACGTTAAAAATAATCAACCAACGTCGACTATAACCCCTAGCCTTCCAAGCTAACGATGCGGGTTCGATTCCCGCTACCCGCTCCATTCTGTATAAAAGGAGTATTCTCTTTGTCTAGACATGTTAGAGGCTTGTATTCAAGCCTTTTTTGTCCACCAGTTTCTGGTACTCCAGAGCGGAGTAGAGCAGTTTGGTAGCTCACGAGGCTCATAACCTTGAGGTCACGGGTTCGATTCCCGTCTCCGCACTTAGCAGTCTGTATAAAAGGACTATTCTATTTCTCTAGATATGGTAGAGGGGCGTATCCAACCCTTTTTTATTCATTAGTTCCCGGCCCTAGAGGGCAAAATTGAGCAGTTTGCGAAGTCACTTGCCTTCAAAAAAAGAAGGCGCAAGGCTTCTCCCTACCCTGCAGAAAATAAAAATGAAACGAAAGGGACAGTCTACCTCTCTCTTCCCTTTAAAAAAAGTTTGCCCGTTGTTTGTCTCAGTTAATACCCAATTTTTGGAGCTCTGTTGGCGAGTTCTATTTCTGCCTCCGGAGCGCCCTCTTTTTTTGAGTGGGATGCAAAGGAAGGGTAAGATAGTAAGGGATACGGCACTAGACTAACACCTAATTAATACTTAATTTAATATAAGTAGTTAAACAGTTAACTAGACTAAACTTTTTATCATAGTACTTTGATAAATTAAGCGGGCGAGCGGCGGGAATCGAACCCGTATCTTCTCCTTGGCAAGGAGATATTTTACCATTGAACTACGCTCGCTACGGTATATATTTTATAGCGTATATCCGCCTGGGTCGACCTTCTATGTCTGGGTCGACCGTTTCATTTCATTTTCTATTATATTAGAGTTTTCCTTTTTTTATTATCTGTGAATGAATATTCTAATGGGAATGGAATTTCATAATACTGAAAGAGAAGAGCTAGCAATTCGGAACGCAAATTGCGTTTTAATACGTCTCACTATTCTAATTTTTTAGAAGAAATGGCCTTTATTATTTCTTTTTTATGGGGTTAATAAATATTAACCAAATTTAATTTAAGAAATGAGAGAATTCAGAATAGCTACGAGAAAGACTAGTCCAATCCATAACGATGTACCGGAAAATACAACATTTTTATTATTTGACCAACCATCAGGAGAAGCAAATACAAGGGGTACACTAATTACTAAGACTGAGGAAGTCGCAATTAATGCAAAAACAGCTAATTGGAAAGCAATAGTCATATTTCTAATCCTCCAAGCTACCATCAAATAAAGTTGACTACATATTTGATCCCTCACTTAAACCAAAATTGTAAAAAAATACAAGAAGTAGGAGGGGTTTAATCATGAATCCATTGATTCTTCTCTTTAATTCAAATTTATTACTTAAACCGCTTTTTTATTTGGATATGGGGGTGAGAAGAGATTATTTACTCTTTATTTCACAAGCGGGTATAGCGGATCCTGTATCCGTGTATACAGTATACAGAGATATATCGAAAAGGAACTTGTATCTGATATCTTTCTAGAGGCTAATAAATCTTTTTATTTTTTATATGGCTATGTTCTATTTGTAGGAGTAAAATAAGGATTAGGCTGTGGAGAGATGGCTGAGTGGTTGATAGCTCCGGTCTTGAAAACCGGTATAGTTCTAGGAACTATCGAGGGTTCGAATCCCTCTCTCTCCTTTTGCTTATTGAATACGTTTGTTTCTTTCATTTTTTTTTTTCTGTCCCTTATCTTTCTTTCATAAAAAGGAATGAATGGCTCGGCTAGATGGAATAACCGAGCCAGAACAGAAAAAAAGTAGAACAGGTATAAATAAGAAAATCTTAGTTAAGAGGGTTCATGTAAAGAACAGGTTCCAAATCACGATCGATTCCCTTTTCAAAACCTGCTGCAGCAGCTCGGGCTCTTCCTGCATGCCATAAATGGCCCACAAAAAAGAAGAATCCTAGAACAAAATGAGAAGTTGATAACCAACTTCTAGGAGAGACATAATTAACTGCATTGATCTCGGTAGCTACGCCACCCACGGAATTTAAAGAGCCTAAAGGAGCGTGGGTCATATATTCTGCTGAGCGTCGTTCTTGCCAAGGTTGTATGTCTTTTTTCAACCTACTCAAGTCCAAACCGTTGGGGCCCCTTAGAGGTTCTAACCATGGAGCACGAAGGTCCCAAAAACGCATAGTTTCCCCTCCAAAGATAACCTCCCCAGTTGGGGAACGCATTAGATATTTACCTAAACCTGTGGGTCCTTGAGCGGATCCCACATTAGCTCCAAGACGCTGGTCTCTAACTAGAAAAGTAAATGCTTGAGCTTGAGAAGCTTCTGGCCCGGTGGGTCCATAAAACTCACTCGGATAAGCTGTATTATTGAACCATACAAAACAACAAGCGATAAAACCAAAGACAGATAAAGCAGCTAAACTATAAGACAAGTAAGCTTCTCCAGACCATACAAATGCACGGCGAGCCCATGCGAAGGGTTTGGTTAAAATATGCCAAATTCCGCCAAATACACAAATAAAACCCAACCATACATGCCCACCAATTATATCTTCTAAATCATCTACACTAACAATCCACCCTTCTCCACCAAAAGGAGATTTTAGTAAATAACCAAATATAACACTGGGGCTAAGGGTCAAATTGGTAATTTTTCTTACATCTCCCCCCCCAGGGGCCCAGGTATCATATACACCGCCAAAATAAAGAGCCTTGAGTACTAGAAGAAAAGCACCTAGACCTAACAAAATTAAGTGAATACCCAAAATTGTAGTCATTTTATTTCTATCTTTCCAGACATAACCAAAGAATGGAAAAGATTCCTCAAGAGTCTCGGGTCCCAGAAGCGCGTGATAAATGCCACCGAAGCCTAAGACTGCGGAGGAAATTAGGTGAAGTACGCCAGATACAAAGTACGGAAAAGTATCTAGAACTTCCCCCCCTGGCCCTACTCCCCAACCTAGAGTAGCTAAGTGTGGAAGTAAAATCAACCCTTGTTCATACATGGGCTTTTCTGGTACGAAATGGGCCACTTCAAATAGGTTCATTGCTCCGGCCCAGAATACGATTAATCCGGCATGGGCTACATGAGCTCCAAGCAGTTTACCGGACAAATTGATAAGTCTGGCATTCCCAGCCCACCAAGCAAAGCCGGTGGTTTCTTGGTCACGACCAGCTAAAACGAAAGTTCCATTAAAGAGCGTTTCCACGTGGTAGAACCTCCTCAGGGAATATAAGATTTTCATGAGGCTGATCCTGAGCTGCCATCCACGCACGAATACCCTCGTTTAAAAGAATATTTTTGGTGTAGAAAGTCTCAAATTCAGGATCTTCCGCTGCACGGATTTCCTGGGAAACAAAGTCATAGGCACGTAAGTTCAGAGCCAAGCCAACTACGCCAATAGCACTCATCCATAAACCGGTGACGGGTACAAATAGCATAAAGAAATGTAACCAACGTTTATTGGAAAAAGCAACACCAAAGATTTGGGACCAAAAGCGGTTAGCAGTGACCATGGAATAAGTTTCTTCAGCTTGAGTTGGGTTAAAAGCACGGAAGGTATTTGCACCATCACCGTCCTCAAATAGAGTGTTTTCTACGGTCGCTCCATGAATAGCGCATAGCAGAGCCGCACCTAATACTCCGGCAACTCCCATCATATGAAATGGGTTCAACGTCCAATTATGAAATCCTTGGAAGAAAAGGATGAATCGAAATATCGCTGCTACGCCAAAACTCGGCGCAAAGAACCAACCAGATTGCCCCAGTGGATAAATAAGGAATACAGAAACAAAAACAGCAATTGGACCAGAGAATGAGATTGCATTATAAGGCCGCAATTGAACAGACCGAGCAAGTTCAAATTGGCGTAACATGAAACCTATTAGTGCAAAAGCCCCGTGGAGAGCTACAAAAGTCCATAGACCGCCTAATTGACACCAACGAGTAAAATCTCCTTGTGCTTCGGGCCCCCATAGTAGCAACAAAGAGTGTGCTAAACTATTGGCAGGGGTAGAAACTGCTGCGGTTAAGAAATTACAACCTTCCAAATAGGAACTAGCCAATCCATGGGTATACCAAGAAGTTACAAAAGTTGTCCCTGTAAACCAACCCCCTAAAGCGAAATAAGCACAAGGAAAGAGCAATAGGCCAGACCATCCTACAAAAACGAAACGGTCCCTTCGTAACCAGTCATCCATAGTATCAAATAGATCATTTTCTTCTTTAGGAATTCTACCAAGGGCTATAGTCATAGTGATCCTCCTATTCAATTACTTCAACCATTTCCGAGCACCTCATATCACTTTCCAAGGCATATGATAGTTTTATTATCTGTGGACGATTTCTTTGTCGTTCAATGCCCTTTTTCAATGGTCTCGAAGAGAGAAATTTCCCATTTTTATCTATGGAGTCACAGTCACAACCGAGGTCGTGGTAAATCCATGAATTTGATTCGATTTGTTTTTCTTATACTATTTGTTTTTCTTATACTATAGAAATAGAAATAAATTGTTTTTCTTATACTATAGAAAGAAATAAACCTTTGAATTCAGCATTATTCCAAGACTCCTATTTCAAAGTCTATCTTTTAAGGGAAAAATGAAAATAAAAGTAACCCTTCTTTTCCCATTCCCTCTCTATTGCATGGGTGGAAGAACTAAAATAGAGGATTCTGAAAAAAAAAATGGACCTTCGAAATCCAATTTTATGTGTAGCGCAAAGGAGTTGCGATTTCTTCTTATTCCTATAGAACATCTAGTAACAAGAATATGAAATCGTAAATAGCGAAAAATTCTTGTCTTGCGCGGTCTAAGTCTAAGGAAATAAAAAAAATTCGCTTATACAATTTCATCTACATCGAATTTATATATCAGAATAGCGGATAGAGGCATCATTAAAGGAGTCAGGTCTACTTACTTTATGCTTCTTTCCAATTTTATGGTGGATTTGATAAGAACCCTTTTTGCTTTCTTGATAAATAATCGACAAAAAAAGCGTTTTTTTTTATATAACCTGCTTGTTTTATTATAATTATAACAAGTCCTATATGGAAATGCCCGCTAAAGAGAAAATCTATTTGATTGTCTCTCGGCCAATATCGATTTTTAGAAAGAAAAAACAAGAATTTTCTTCTTTTTTTATTAACATTAAGAAAAAAGAATATAATTAAAATGGAATTGGCAATATAATTTTTATAGACTTTTGAAAGAAAAAAAGGGGGTTTTTTGCAACCGTTATTTCTTATTTCTTGCCTATATCATATCACGGAAACCTTTCGCTTTGGAACGTGGAGAGATGGCTGAGTGGACTAAAGCGGCGGATTGCTAATCCGTTGTACAATTTTTTTGTACCGAGGGTTCGAATCCCTCTCTTTCCGCTCCCTTGGATCATTTGGGACTTTCGAATTGGAAAGAATTCTGACCCCCGGATTTTCTCATAGATAAATGTACGAAACAAATCCAATAAGAAAAAAAAAAAACTGAATTTTTACTCCTCGCGTCCAGGATTCCGTCCTGGGTCATTAGATAAGAATCCAAAGATAAAGAGTGAAACAAAGAATATCACTACTGTATAAACAAAAAGTTTGAGAGTAAGCATTACATAATCTCCAAGATTTTTTTTTAAGGAATAGATTACCAGTTTTTCCTTACCACACGGATCCACTAGGATGGTTTTTTTTTTATACCTAAAAATGCAAAAAAGAATTCTTGAAAAAAATTGCAAGAATTCTTTTATAATAAGCACTCTTATCAATAGCAAAAATAGGGTTAGGTGGTTAGGTATTGTGTAGGTACCTTTAGGTACCTGCTCAACCTAGGTGCAGGGGAGTAGAAAGGCTGATCCAAATTTATTGCTGTAGCTACCCATTCAATGTAGAAGAATTTAAATTTTAGAATCGAAGGTTCATAATATAAAAATATAAAACTTCTCGGCTTTTACCCATTTTTAAATTTTTTTGGAATGAACACATCATTCAATTTGGCATACAGAGTACTAAAGATTTCATCGAAAACTTACAGCAGCTTGCCAAACAAAGGCTAATAGAAAAAAGAATAGAGGTATAACAGGCATAATATCCACGATTGGATTGAAAATAGCATAAGCTTCGGGTAATTTGGCAAAGAAAAAACTAGTAGGATAAAGAACAGAATTAAAACAGATACAGGTTAAACTAAGTATATTAGGCATAACAAGCATTTCATTCTTGTAGAGTAAATAATTGGATTTTTCTTGAGTTATTTTTTTAAGGGAAAGAAGGAAAAGGCAGATTCAAAATCTTTTTTCTTCGGACTTTCCCAAACACAAAATACCTCCTTGTATTTGCACTCTCAAATGAGAGTGGAATAAATTCGACTTTCATATAATATCTTAATAGAATTCCATGTAATGATCAATGCATTTTTTTGATTCTATATTATCCGCATGTGTAGAATACTAGCAAGAGAATATCCCTCCTTTTTTATGTAATTGAAATGGTATTGACGAATAACAAATAAACATACTAGTGTTTATTAGTGTCGCATAAAACCCGAAATGGGGCGTGGCCAAGTGGTAAGGCAGCGGGTTTTGGTCCCGTTACTCGGAGGTTCGAATCCTTCCGTCCCAGATTGTTTCTGATGAAACAAACGGTGAAATCATATAGTATTCCGTACGAGACAAAAGTTTATTAAAGAGAATAATGATATCTTATTCTTTCTCAGAAAACATAATAAAGTCTTAAGTCCAGTCAAATTGACTATCTTTATTTTCATGAAAAAATGGGATCTATCAAGCACATTCAGGATATGCCTCTACTATAAAATAAAATCACTTAGTCATATTTTTTTCTTCCTTTTGGTATTCGAGTTGAAGAAGTACGAGAATTCTATAACTACCAAAAACTTTCAATCTTTTCATTGGAATAGTTTATTTAGTTATTATAGTTAATTGTTTTTGGTACTGAAAAAATATATTACTACTAGAATTCTAATTCTAGTAATTAAATTAATTAAACTTTTTTGGAGGTTGATAGTTTATTTATTGAGGAAGAGTCAATCCTTCTTTTCTCACTTCAAGATTGATCATCTCGAGCCATCCGTTGAGGGTGGAAATTTAAGAATAAATAAGTTTTAAGCAAACTTGTTTAGTCGTCTTTTTCAAACTATGTTTCATTCATATGATAGAATTTTAATATGGGTTTAAATAAATTGGATCTTGGCGGAGGCTTCCCGGATAAATACTTACTTTCTTTTATCCATATTGCTCCATAGATAGCAAGTTTTAATTAGTATAAAAAAACTAAACCAATGACTATTCATGATTCCATCCATATTGGATCAATTCTCTATACCACTTTGCAATGAAAAGAGGAATGTTTGTTATGGTAAAACTTCGTTTAAAACGATGTGGTAGAAAGCAACGTGCGACTTGAAGGACATGATCGATTGTGGATTTTTCTATCCATCATTTTCCATAGTAATGAAAATGCTCTTGGCTCGACATAGCCTGTTCTATTCGTTCCGAACCAAATTTGCGCTGGGTTTAAGTAACATAGTACACGATGGAGCTCGAGAGGACAGAATTTTTTTTATCAAGGGAAAGAATCTAGGGTTAGTGAAAACTAATAAATTAGGCCAACTTTGTCAGTCTATCCTTAATATAGAAATAAATCGAAAGGTTAAAATAAGAATAAAGTCCAATAAAAGTATATCAGAATCAATCCCTCTTATTAGATTTCTATAGAAGAGATAAATGCTTTATCGAAGGAAATAAGAAAAAAGGGTATGTTGCTACTCTTTTGAAAGAAAAAAATAGGAATTCCCGAAGTAATGTCTAAACCCAAGGATTTCACAAATCAAAGATAAAGGATTCCAGAACAAGTAAACACAATTTTCAATTGTCTCAACAACAGAGTTGGATCAGAATAAGGAATAAAAGTCAATTCGTTCGAAATGAGACAAAGAAAAGAGTTTAAAGACGACTCAAAAATTTTGGAAGGATTTTGCCTTCGAAGTTTGTCAGGCAAAATTAGCCCACTTGAGTCATGAGTATAAATGAAATTTGTTTTTTCTGTAAGGAAATTAATGCACGTCATAGTCTAATTTCTATTATTATCGACAGAAATTCGAATCATTTTCTCGAGCCGTATGAGGAGAAAACCTCCTATACGTTTCTAGGGGGGGGCGTTGTTTATCTACATCTATCCCAATAAGCTGTCTATCGAATCGTTGCAATTGATGTTCGATCTCGAAGAGAAGGAAGAGATCTTCAAAAAGTAGGTTTTTATGATCCGATAAAGAATCAAACTTGTTTAAATGTTCCAGCTATTCTCTATTTCCTTGAAAAGGGTGCTCAACCAACAAGAACTGTTTATGATATTTTAAGGAAGGCGGAATTCTTTAAAGAAAAAGAAAGAACTTTGAGTTAATTGAAGAACTAAATGAATCAAAAAGTAGGATAGGAGAAGATTATTAGTATTCCTAGTTGTCTAATTATTTAGACACAATTTACCTCTTTTTTAATCCTATTTGGATTTATATTATATCGTGCCAATTCAACATAAGCCCCTATTTTATTTACTTTTTCTATCTAATTTGTTTTCTTACCATTGTATTTCCATTGACAAAGGTCTATTGAACAAATAGAATTTGTAGATAGATGGGTCTCTTTATCCTCACTCCATATTCAATTTTTCCGCCTACACTTCGCTCAAATGATAAGGGTGTTCCTCTTGCATGTATTCTCATACAATATAATATATTTTTTTTTAATAAAAATCGCTAAAAATAAGGAGAATTTGGCCATCGTGATTAGGGTCGCTCTTTTTTTAACTTTACTTTAGTGGAATTTAACCGGACCTGTTCGTTTTGGCATTTGAGTGTTTTTCATGGTCGATAAAAAAATCTTTTGATGTCTTGCTAGTTCAATGTTTTGACAGAAGCGCGCGGTGTAATTCCATTGATTTTTGGATTTCGATCGTATCTAAGATCCTTTTTTTATCTGGGTTGCTAACTCAATGGTAGAGTACTCGGCTTTTAAGTGCGACTATGATCTTTTACACATTTGGATGAAACAACAAATTCGTCCAGACTCTTGGTAGAGTCTAGAAGACCACGACTGATCCTCAAAGGTAATGAATGGAAAAAATAGCATGTCGTAATAAAATCAATCTTTTTTGAATGGAATCCAAAATTACGATTTTCTGGGTCTAATGAATAAATGGATAGAGCCTGGCTCCAATTCTGGTAAAATAAAAAGCAACGAGCTGAACTTCCTAATTGGAATGATTCCCCGCTCTAATTAGACGTTAAAAATAGATTAGTGCCGGATGCGGGGAAAGGTTGGGTTTTCCTATGAGTGGACCCTTTATTTTTTCTTTTTTTTTTAGAAATCCTAATTATTCTTGATTATGGATTGAATAAGGGATGTTATGGATTGAATGTGTAAAAGAAGCAGTATATTGATAAAGAGGCTGTATTCCAAAGTCAAAAGAGCGATTGGCCTGCAAAAATAAAAAACTTGTTCTGTTCTTTTTTTTTAATTAGAACAAACATAAACTAATTGGGTAGAAAAGGAGCAGAAAAAGATCTGTGGATTAGACTCCCTTTCTTTCCAGGGTTTGTATTAAAAATGCAACACCCTGTTCTGACCATATTGCACTATGTATCATCATTCGATAAACCGAGAAATGCTTCTTCTCTCTGATTCAAGTAGAAATACAAATGGAAAAATTCGAAGGGTATTCAGAAAAACATAAATCTCGTCAACAATACTTTGTCTACCCACTTCTCTTTCAGGAATATATTTATGCATTTGCCCACCATTATGGATTAAATGGTTCTGAACCTGTGGAAATAGTTGTTAGTTGTAATAACAAGAAATTTAGTTCACTACTTGTGAAACGTTTAATTATTCGAATGTATCAGCAGAATTTTTTGGATAACTCGGTTAATCATCCTAACCAAGATCGATTATTGGATTACAAAAATTATTTTTATTCTGAGTTTTATTCTCAGATTCTATCTGAAGGGTTTGCGATCGTTGTGGAAATCCCATTCTCGCTACGGGAATTATTTTGTCCGAAAGAAAAAGAAATACCAAAGTTTCAGAATTTACGCTCTATTCATTCAATATTTCCCTTTTTAGAAGACAAATTTTTGCATTTGGATTATCTATCACATATAGAAATACCCTATCCTATCCATTTGGAAATCCTGGTTCAACTCCTTCAATACCGTATCCAAGATGTTCCATCTTTGCATTTATTGCGATTCTTTCTCAACTATTATTCGAATTGGAATAGTTTTATTACTTCAATGAAATCCATTTTTTATTTTCAAAAAGAAAATAAAAGACTGTTTCGATTCCTATATAACTCTTATGTATCAGAATATGAATTTTTTTTGTTGTTTCTTCGTAAACAATCTTCTTGCTTACCATTAGCATCTTCTGGAACTTTTCTGGAACGAATCCACTTTTCTAGGAAGATGGAACATTTTGGGATAATGTACCCTGGTTTTTCTCGGAAAACCCTATGGTTCTTTATGGATCCTCTTATGCATTATGTTCGATATCAAGGAAAGGCAATTCTTGCATCAAAAGGCACTTTTTTTTTGAAGAAGAAATGGAAATGCTACCTTATCAATTTCTGGCAATATTATTTCTGTTTTTGGACTCAGCCGCGAAGAATCCATATAAACCAATTAGCAAACTCTTGCTTCGATTTTATGGGGTACCTTTCAAGTGTACCAAAAAGTTCTTTGTTAGTAAGGAATCAAATGCTGGAGAAGTCATTTCTAATAGATACTCGAATGAAAAAATTCGATACCATAGTCCCCGCTACTCTCCTCATAGGATACTTATCAAAAGCTCAATTTTGTACTGGATCGGGGCATCCTATTAGTAAACCCATTTGGACAGATTTATCAGATTGGGATATTCTTGATCGATTTGGTCGGATATGTAGAAATCTTTTTCATTATCATAGTGGATCTTCGAAAAAACGGACTTTGTATCGACTAAAGTATATACTTCGACTTTCATGCGCTAGAACTTTAGCTCGGAAACATAAAAGCACGGTACGAACTTTTATGCAACGATTGGGTTCGGCATTTTTAGAAGAATTTTTTATGGAAGAAGAGCAAGTTTTTTCTTTGATGTTCACCAAAACAACTCTTTTTTCTTTCTGTGGATCACACACTGAGCGTATTTGGTATTTGGATATTATACGTATCAATGACCTGGTCAACCCTCTTAATTAATCATTAGACGAAATTAAGAAACAGGAAAGGGTTGATAAATGATCAAGAAAAAACTTTTCTATTTTTCATTCTGAAATGTTCTTTTTATTATAATAAAGAGTAGGTGAATCAAGTTACTAATTAAAAAAATTAGTAGAACTTCCTCTTTGGAATAGAAATTGGCTATTTCTACATAGGGAAAGTCGTGTGCAATGAAAAATGCAAGCACGATTTGGGGAGGGATTTTTCTCTATTGTAACAAGGAAGAATTATCTACTCCATCCGACTAGTTCCGGGTTCGAGTCCCGGGCAACCCATATAGAAAAGACTCATCAAAGTTAAAAACTTTGACTCACTTCATTTACAAATACAAAATTATTGGTTTGGTTAATTTAGTTATATGGATAGCTAATCTTTGGGCTGACTTGGTTGACATTGGTATATAGTCTATGTTATACTGTTAAATAACAAGCCTTCTATTATCTATATTCTAGTTAATACGTGTGCTTGGGAGTCCTTGCAATTTGAATAAACCAAGATCTTACCATGACTGCAATTTTAGAGAGACGCGAAAGTACAAGCCTGTGGGGTCGCTTCTGCAACTGGATAACTAGCACTGAAAATCGTCTTTACATCGGATGGTTCGGTGTTTTGATGATCCCTACCTTATTGACCGCAACTTCTGTATTTATTATCGCCTTCATCGCTGCCCCTCCAGTAGATATTGATGGTATTCGTGAGCCTGTTTCTGGTTCTTTACTTTATGGAAACAATATTATCTCTGGTGCTATTATCCCTACTTCTGCGGCGATCGGATTGCACTTTTACCCAATTTGGGAAGCTGCATCTGTTGATGAGTGGTTATACAATGGTGGTCCTTATGAGCTAATTGTTCTACACTTCTTACTTGGTGTAGCTTGTTATATGGGTCGTGAGTGGGAACTTAGTTTCCGTCTGGGTATGCGTCCTTGGATTGCTGTTGCATATTCAGCTCCTGTTGCAGCTGCTACTGCTGTTTTCTTGATTTACCCTATTGGTCAAGGAAGCTTTTCTGATGGTATGCCTTTAGGAATCTCTGGTACTTTCAACTTTATGATTGTATTCCAGGCAGAGCACAACATCCTTATGCATCCATTCCACATGTTAGGTGTAGCTGGTGTATTCGGCGGTTCCCTATTCAGTGCTATGCATGGTTCCTTGGTAACCTCTAGTTTGATCAGGGAAACTACTGAAAATGAATCTGCTAATGAGGGTTACAAATTTGGTCAAGAGGAAGAAACTTATAATATTGTGGCTGCTCATGGTTATTTTGGCCGATTAATCTTCCAATATGCTAGTTTCAACAACTCTCGTTCTTTACACTTCTTCTTGGCTGCTTGGCCTGTAGTAGGAATCTGGTTCACTGCTTTAGGTATTAGTACTATGGCTTTCAACCTAAATGGTTTCAATTTCAACCAATCTGTAGTTGATAGTCAAGGTCGCGTTATTAATACTTGGGCTGATATCATCAACCGTGCTAACCTTGGTATGGAAGTAATGCACGAACGTAATGCTCACAACTTCCCTCTAGACTTAGCTGCTGTTGAAGTTCCATCTATTAATGGATAAGGTTTTTCTGCTAACATATAAGAATTTTTGAAGAAAGAAAAGACAGAAATACCCAATATCTTGTTCTAGCAAGATATTGGGTATTTCTGTCTTTATTTTGAATCTTTTTTTTCTTCTTAATCTTTCTATTCAGAATTCAGTTAACGACGAGATTTAGTATCCTTTCTTGCATTTTCATAACTCGTGAAATGCCGAGTAGGCACGAATTCCCCCAATTTGCGACCTACCATAGGATTTGTTATGTAAATAGGTATATGTTCCTTTCCATTATGAATCGCGATTGTATGGCCAACCATTGTGGGTAGAATGCTAGATGCCCGGGACCACGTTACTATTGTTTCTTTCTCCTCCTTCATATTGACCTTTTCTATCTTTGCCAATAAATGATGAGCTACAAAAGGATTCGTTTTTTTTCGTGTCACAGCTGATTACTCCTTTTTTCCTTTTTAAAGAGTGGCATTCTATGTCCAATATCTCGATCGAAGTACGGAGGTCAGAATAAATAGAATAATGATCAATGGAAAAAAGCAAAAAATCCTTTAGCTGGATAAGGGGCGGATGTAGCCAAGTGGATCAAGGCAGTGGATTGTGAATCCACCATGCGCGGGTTCAATTCCCGTCGTTCGCCCATCGCATTATTGCAAATTCCAAAAATGCAATTTTCCATATTCCTAGTTACGTATTTACTTACGGCGACGAAGAATAAAACTATCGCTATATTTTTTCCTTTTCCTAGTTCTTCTTCCAAGCGCAGGATAACCCCAAGGGGTTGTGGGTTTTTTTCTACCAATGGGAGCTTTCCCTTCACCGCCCCCATGGGGGTGGTCCACAGGGTTCATAACTACCCCTCTTACTACGGGGCGTTTACCTAGCCAACACTTAGATCCGGCTCTACCCAAACTTTTTTGGTTCACCCCAACATTACCCACTTGTCCGACTGTTGCTAAGCAGTTTTGGGATACTAAACGGACCTCCCCAGATGGTAATCTTAAAGTGGCCGATTTACCCTCTTTTGCAATGAGTTTCGCTACAGCACCTGCTGCTCTAGCTAATTGCCCACCCCTTCCACGTGTGATTTCTATGTTATGCATGGCCGTGCCTAAGGGCATATCGGTTGAAGTAGATTCTTCTTTTCTCTCAAAAAACCCCTTCCCAAACTGTACAAGCTTCTTCCAAAGCATACGGCTTTCTAGATGTATATGACGATCTCTAGACAGATGGATCTTATATGAATCATATGATGAAGTACCACATGAGTGGATATATAGGAAAGGAATCCAAATCTGCCGAATCGCTCATGTTATGATCTTCTACATCCTAGGTCTCTGCGTTCCGTCATCTGGCTTATGTTCTTCATGTAGCATTCAGATCGAATGACTCTATGAAATTACGTCGATACTTCCACATATTATGGGTAACGTAGGAGACATCCCTATTTTCCCCCGGGGGTCTTAATTACCACTGCTTAGCTTTCAATTTGCCTCTGACCATCAAATTAAATGTGAATAACCCGTCCTCCTCTCTTTGAAACAAGGGGCGCTTCCGGTTCTGTGCGTGCTTCAAACAATTTTGTCTTCTCCATATTACCATATCTCTAGAGCCAATAATTTTCTATGAGGAACTACTGAACTCAATCACTTGCTGCCGTTACTCAACAGTTTTCTGTTGAGGTCTATCCCGTAGAGGTAGTCAAATTGGATCAGTGATCGATTTCTAGGTTTCGTCGTAAACCTAATTGGTTACTTCCAATTACGTAAATCAATAGTTCAAACCGCACTCAAAGGTAGGGCATTTCCCATTGATATAGGAACTTTTGTACCAGAAACAATAGTATCTCCAATTATAGCCCCTCTGGGATGTAAAATATATCTCTTCTCACCATCCCCATAGTGTATGAGACAAATGTATGCATTTCGATTAGGGTCGTATTCTATGGTTACGATTCTACCAGATATGTCTTTTTGATTCCGTCGAAAATCTATTTTACGGTATAGGCGCTTATGACCTCCCCCTCTATGCCTTGCGGTAATGATTCCTCTGGAATTACGACCTTTACCACAACGGTGCCGTCCATGGATCAAATTATTTCGTGGATTGGATTTCACTTGCCTGTCTACGGTTCCCTTGCGTGTGCTCGGGATAGGTGTTTTGTATAAATGTTTCGCCGTATTATTAAGTATTCTCCTTTAGTTTTTTTCTCTATCTAGAAGTGGAATAGAATAACCCGGTTGAAGGGTAATGATCATACGTCTGTAATGCATTGTATGGCCCAGAATAGGTCCTATTCTTCTACCTTTTCCAGGTAGTCGATGGCTATTCACAGCTACCACCTTAACACCAAAGAAGAGTTCGACCCAATGCTTTATTTCTGTCTTAGTGAATCCCGATTCGACATTAAAAGTATATTGATTCTTTCCCAATAAACGAAGACTTTTTTCTGTAAATACTGCGTATTTGATTCCATCCATAAATCGACTTTCCCTCCTATGCTCTGAGTTCCAGTATCGATAAGAATTCGAGTTCTTATTGTTCTTATGTTATGGTATGAATATACCATACCAATTCGTTATGTATGGATGATGGATGAGATTCCATGGATAGAGAGCCAGTTCCAATAGACTTATGGAATGTTCCCGTTCGTGTGCATCCAGCAGGAATTGAACCCGCAAATTTACCAATTATGAGTTGGGCGCTTTAACCATTCAGCCATGGATGCTTAACAGGGATCATCGTACATCGTAAATAACCAATTTTCATATAGAAAGACATATCATAGAAAAATGAAATCGAAAATATTCCGAGATGGCAAATATTCGGAGATGACTATGAAAACACCTCTCTGGATCCTCGAATTGAAAGAGAGATTGAGAGGGATCAAGAATCCTAATTCTCGCTATTTGGAATGGATCCAATTCTATTGAGTCTGACTCATAGTGATCATTTCTCTTTAGCAAAGAATGACCTTGGTTATCAAAGGATTGAACAACCGGGATCCATTTACTTATGATACCTAGTTGGCATTGATAACAAGGATCTAATGAATTATGAGTTTAATAGATCCTCTTTAGCAGAAAGACGTATATTCCTTGCTCATTATCAGACAATCACTTATTCCCAAACCTCGTGTGGGACTAATCGTTTTCATTTACCATCTCATGGAAAACCCTTTTCGTTCCGCTTAGCCCTATCGGGTATTTTAGTGATAGGTTCTGTAGGAACTGGACGATCCTATTTGGTCAAATACCTAACGAAAAATTACGATTTTCCTTTCATTAAGGTACGAGGGCTTCTTATTCCACAAGAACGAAAGCACCTTTTCATTCTTTCATATACTAGGGGTTTTTACTTGGAAAAGACAATGTTCCATACTAAAGGATTCGGGTCCATAACCACGAGTTCCAGTGCACTAGATCTTGTAGCACTTAGCAACGAAGCCCTATCCATTAGTATTCCACATAAGAAATCCATTCTAGAAAAAAATACAATTAGATTAGCTCTTCATAGACAAACTTGGGGTTTGCGAGCCAAGGTAAGATCGGCTCGGGATCATGGGACCCTTTTCTATCAGATAGGAGGGGCTCTTGTACAAAATAGACTTACTAAGTAATAACCCCATAGAATCTATCTATATAAAGATAAAGAGGCAATCGTGTCAGGAAGCGGGTTTTTCTTTGGCCAAAAGGTACTTCGAACTTGGAACGAGCATGAAGAGATTAACGAGACTTCTTTCTCTTTTGAGTTTTTCTGGCGGACCTGCCGCGCAAGATCTTTGGTCTTCCCCTGGAACCGATGAAAAAAAGTGGATCGCTTCTTATGTACTCGCTCAGAATGATTCTTCTCTATCTATAGTTCATGGCCTATTAGAAGTAGAAGGTGCTCTGGTGCAATCCTTACCGACAGAAAAAGATTGCAGTCAGGTTGATAATAGTCGAGTGACATTACTTCGTCGGTCCGAACTAAGGAATCTGTTAGAAATGTTTTGAAATGGATATTGTTCTCTCTTTGATCAGGGATTGCTATATGAAAAGAAGTGGAGTTTGAAAAAGGGAACGGAATGCTCAAACCGGAACTGCTAGAGGAACGAATTTTCAATAGCATAACTTGGGCTCCTAGAATATGGCGCCCTTGGGACAATCTATTTGATTGCAGGGTTTTGTTCCGAAGCAAAGATATCCGCGGAGGCCGGTTCGTTCGTCCTATTCTGATATTCAGGACCAAGAGGTACTGGATTCTCTTTCGGATAGGCCCTGAAAGGAGAAGAAAGGCTGAAATGCCAACGGACCTCTGTCTATTCTCTAATTCACCCGATCCGATAGTACCCGTTTTTGGAACGTCCAGTGCCAAAGTCACTGAATGGGTAAGTCACCAATCCAATCCCTTTGACAAATCGGATGTCATATTAGATATCATATTCTATATATATAGAAATATCATAGATAGAATAGACATATAGAATTTTTGGTCGGCAAATTCGAAGGAATCATTGAGTGAAAAAGGAGCAAAGAATGACAAAAGACGAGACTCTACTAGTCTTCACTCTTGTGGTTTCCTCTTCCTCGGTTTCTGTTTTCTTATTCGGGATCTTGCTTTTCATGGTTCTCATCTCTGCAACTCGCGATTTTCGCGAGAGAACCAAATCCAAGTTGGTGAAGATCATGATTTGGGCTGGCACGGGGATCGTTTGATCGATTTCCTTGATTTGATCGCTACTTAATGGGCGTGCGCTCAAAGGATACAAACAGGGATTCGCAAACAAAAAGGGGAATTCGTAGTCACTTTTTCCTGTCGCGTAAAAAAAAAGTC
>NW_027333073.1:0-50598 GCF_002575655.3 Aegilops tauschii subsp. strangulata
GAACTCCAGACTTTTTCTGTGTTCAAAATGCACCATTCAAAGCCACATCATCAATTGTCAACCCTTTCTGACTTCATTTGTTATTTTTCATGCATTTACTGATTATTTTGAGCTATAAGACCCTGAAATTGAAAAGCATTTCAAATGAACTCTGAAAAGGTTGAAAGGTTGCATGGTATCATCATTTCACCCACATAGCATGTGCAAGAAAGTAGAGAGGGTTACGGCAAAAATTGGATGCACTTCGTGTACAAAATGGACAATCTGTTTCGAAGTATCAGGGTTACATACGGAAACTCGCCGGTTACAAAGGGATTTCATTTTTTTAAACTTATTTGAACTCCTGACTTTTTGTGTGTTCAAAATGCACCATTCAAAGCCACATCATCAAATATTAACCCTTTCTGACTTCTTTTGTTATTTTTCATGCATTTACTGCTTATTTTGAGCTATAAGACCCTGAAATTGAAAAGGATTTCAAATGAACTCTGAAAAGGTTGAAAGGTTGTATGGTATCATCATTTCACCCACATAGCATGTGCAAGAAAGTAGAGAGGGTTACGGCAAAAATTGGATGCACTTCGTGTACAAAACGGACAGTCTCTTTCGAAGTATCAGGGTTTCATACGGAAACTCGTCGGTTACAAAGGGATTTCATTTTTTGAACTTATTTGAACTCCAGACTTTTTCTGTGTTCAAAATGCACCATTGAAAGCCACATCATCAATTTTCAACCCTTTCTGACTTCATTTGTTATTTTTCATGCATTTACTGATTATTTTGAGCTATAAGACCCTGAAATTGAAAAGCATTTCAAATGAACTCTGAAAAGGTTGAAAGTTGGCATGGTATCATCATTTCATCCACATAGCATATGCAAGAAAGTTGAGAGGGTTACGGCAAAAATTGGATGCACTTCGTGTACAAAATGGACAATCTCTTTCGAAGTATCAGGGTTACATATGGAAACTCGTCTGTTACAAAGGGATTTCATTTTTTAAACTTGTTTGAACTCCAGACTTTTTGTGTGTTAAAAATGCACCATTCAAAGCCACATCATCAATTATTAACCCTTTCTGAGTTCATTTGTTATTTTTCATGCATTTACTGAAATTGAAAGCATTTCAAATGAACTCTGAAAAGGTTGAAAGGTTGCATGGTATCATCATTTCACCCACATAGCATGTGCAAGAAAGTAGAGAGGGTTACGGCAAAAATTGGATCCACTTCGTGTACAAAACGGACAGTCTCTTTCGAAGTATGAGAGTTTCATACGGAAACTTGTCGGTTACAAAGGGATTTCATTTTTTTGAACTTATTTGAACTCCAGACTTTTTCTATGTTCAAAATGCACCATTCAAAGCCACATCATCAATTTTCAACCCTTTCTTACTTCATTTGTTATTTTTCATGCATTTACTGATTATTTTGAGCTATAAGACCCTGAAATTGAAAAGCATTTCAAATGAACTCTGAAAAGGATGAAAGTTGGCATGCTATCATCATTTCACCCACATAGCATGTGCAAGAAAGTAGAGAGGGTTACGGCAAAAATTGGATGCACTTCGTGTACAAAACGGACAGTCTCTTTCGAAGTATTAGGGATTCATACGGAAACTCGTCGGTTACAAAGGGATTTCATTTTTTGAACTTATTTAAACTCCAGACTTTTTCTGTGTTCAAAATGCACTATTTAAAGCCACATCACCAATTTTCAACCCTTTCTGACTTCATTTGTTATTTTTCATGCATTTACTGATTATTTTGAGCTATAAGACCCTGAAATTGAAAAGCACTTCAAATGAACTCTGAAAAGGTTGAAAGTTGGCATGGTATCATCATTTCATCCACATAGCATGTGCAAGAAAGTAGGGAGGGTTACGACAAAAACTAGATGCACTTCGTGTACAAAACGGACAGTCTCTTTTGAAGTATCAGGGTTTCACATGGAAACTCGTCTATTACAAAGGGATTTCATTTTTTGAACTTATTTGAACTCCAGACTTTTTCTGTGTTTAAAATGCACCATTCAAAGCCACATCAGCAATTTTCAACCCGTTCTGACTTCATTTGTTATTTTTCATGCATTTACTGATTATTTTGAGCTATAAGACCCTGAAATTGAACTCTGAAAAGGTTGAAAGGTTGCATGGTATCATCATTTCACCCACATAGCATGTGCAAGAAAGTAGAGAGGGTTACGGCAAAAATTGGATGCACTTCGTGTACAATACGGACAGTCTCTTTCGAAGTATCAATGTTTCATACGGAAACTCGTCGGTTACAAAGGGATTTAATTTTTTGAACTTATTTGTACTCCAGACTTTTTCTGTGTTCAAAATGCACCATTCAAAGCCACATCATCAATTTTCAACCCTTTCTGACTTCATTTGTTATTTTTCATGCATTTACTAATTATTTTGAGCTATAAGACCCTGAAATTGAAAAGCATTTCAAATAAACTCTGAAAAGGATGAAAGTTGGCATGCTATCATCATTTCACCCACATAGCATGTGCAAGAAAGTAGAGAGGGTTACTGCAAAAATTGGATGCACTTCGTGTACAAAACGGACAGTCTCTTTCGAAGTATCAGGGTTTCATACGGAAACTCGTCGGTTACAAAGGGATTTCATTTTTTGAACTTATTTGAACTCCAGACTTTTTCTGTGTTCAAAATGCACTATTTAAAGCCACATCATCAATTTTCAACCCTTTCTGACTTCATTTGTTATTTTTCATGCATTTACTGATTATTTTGAGCTATAAGACCCTGAAATTGAAAAGCACTTCAAATGAACTCTGAAAAGGTTGAAAGTTGGCATGGTATCATCATTTCATCCACATAGCAAGTGCAAGAAAGTAGGGAGGGTTACGACAAAAACTAGATGCACTTCGTGTACAAAACGGACAGTCTCTTCTGAAGTATCAGGGTTTCACATGGAAACTCGTCTATTACAAAGGGATTTCATTTTTTGAACTTATTTGAACTCCAGACTTTTTCTGTGTTCAAAATGCACCATTCAAAGCCACATCAGCAATTTTCAACCCTTTCTGACTTCATTTGTTATTTTTCATGCATTTACTGATTATTTTGAGCTATAAGACCCTGAAATTGAACTCTGAAAAGGTTGAAAGGTTGCATGGTATCATCATTTCACCCACATAGCATGTGCAAGAAAGTAGAGAGGGTTACGGCAAAAATTGGATGCACTTCGTGTACAAAACGGACAGTCTCTTTCGAAGTATCAGGGTTTCATATGGAAACTCGTCGGTTACAAAGGGATTTAATTTTTTGAACTTATTTGTACTCCAGACTTTTTCTGTGTTCAAAATGCACCATTCAAAGCCACATCATCAATTTTCAACCCTTTCTGACTTCATTTGTTATTTTTCATGCACTTACTTATTATTTTGAGCTATAAGACCCTGAAATTGAAAAGCATTTCAAATGAACTCTGAAAAAGGTTGAAAGTTGGCATGGTATCATCATTTCATCCACATAGCATATGCAAGAAAGTTGAGAGGGTTACGGCAAAAAGTGGATGCACTTCGTGTACAAAACGGACAGGCTCTTTCGAGGTATGAGGGTTTCATACCGAAACTCGTCGGTTACAAAGGGATTTCATTTTTTGAACTTATTTGTACTCCAGACTTTTTCTGTGTTCAAAATGCACCATTCAAAGCCACATCATCAATTTTCAACCCTTTCTGACTTCATTTGTTATTTTTCATGCATTTACTAATTATTTTGAGCTATAAGACCCTGAAATTGAAAAGCATTTCAAATAAACTCTGAAAAGGATGAAAGTTGGCATGCTATCATCATTTCACCCACATAGCATGTGCAAGAAAGTAGAGAGGGTTACTGCAAAAATTGGATGCACTTCGTGTACAAAACGGACAGTCTCTTTCGAAGTGTCAGGGTTTCATACGGAAACTCGTCGGTTACAAAGGGAT
The DNA here is from genome assembly GCF_002575655.3 of Aegilops tauschii subsp. strangulata. Classification (NCBI taxonomy): domain Eukaryota; kingdom Viridiplantae; phylum Streptophyta; class Magnoliopsida; order Poales; family Poaceae; genus Aegilops; species Aegilops tauschii. Next base: position 3,959 of record NW_027333073.1, read on the forward strand.
TTCATTTTTTGAACTTATTTGAACTCCAGACTTTTTCTGTGTTCAAAATGCACTATTTAAAGCCACATCATCAATTTTCAACCCTTTCTGACTTCATTTGTTATTTTTCATGCATTTACTGATTATTTTGAGCTATAAGACCCTGAAATTGAAAAGCACTTCAAATGAACTCTGAAAAGGTTGAAAGTTGGCATGGTATCATCATTTCATCCACATAGCAAGTGCAAGAAAGTAGGGAGGGTTACGACAAAAACTAGATGCACTTCGTGTACAAAACGGACAGTCTCTTCTGAAGTATCAGGGTTTCACATGGAAACTCGTCTATTACAAAGGGATTTCATTTTTTGAACTTATTTGAACTCCAGACTTTTTCTGTGTTCAAAATGCACCATTCAAAGCCACATCAGCAATTTTCAACCCTTTCTGACTTCATTTGTTATTTTTCATGCATTTACTGATTATTTTGAGCTATAAGACCCTGAAATTGAACTCTGAAAAGGTTGAAAGGTTGCATGGTATCATCATTTCACCCACATAGCATGTGCAAGAAAGTAGAGAGGGTTACGGCAAAAATTGGATGCACTTCGTGTACAAAACGGACAGTCTCTTTCGAAGTATCAGGGTTTCATACGGAAACTTGTCTGTTACAAAGGGATTTCATTTTTTTGAACTTATTTGAACTCCATAGTATTTCTGTGCTCAAAATGCACCATTCAAAGCCACATCATCAATTTTCAACCCTTTCTGACTTCATTTGTTATTTTTCATGCATTTACTAATTATTTTGAGCTATAAGACCCTGAAATTGAAAAGCATTTCAAATGAACTATGAAAAGGTTGAAAGTTGGCATGGTATCATCATTTGAACCGCATAGCATGTGCAAGAAAGTAGAGAGGGTTACGGCAAAAACTGGATGCACTTCGTGTACAAAACGGACAGGCTCTTTTGAGGTATGAGGGTTTCATACCGAAACTCGTCGGTTACAAAGGGATTTCATTTTTTGAACTTATTTGAACTCCAGACTTTTTCTATGTTCAAAATGCACCATTCAAAGCCACATCATCAATTTTCAACCCTTTCTGACTTCATTTGTTATTTTTCATGCATTTACTGATTATTTTGAGCTATAAGACCCTGAAATTGAAAAGCACTTCAAATGAACTCTGAAAAGGATGAAAGTTGGCATGCTATCATCTTTTCACCCACATAGCATCTGCAAGAAAGTAGAGAGGGTTACGGCAAAAATTGGATGCACTTCGTGTACAAAACGGACAGTCTCTTTTCAAGTATCAGGGTTTCACATGGAACTCGTCTATTACAAAGGGATTTAATTTTTTGAACTTATTTGAACTCCAGACTTTTTCTGTGTTCAAAATACACCATTCAAATCCACATCATGAATTTTCAACCCTTTCTGACTTCATTTGTTATTTTTCATGCATTTACTGATTATTTTGAGCTATAAGACCCTGAAATTGAAAAGCATTTGAAATTAACTCTGAAAAGGTTGAAAGTTGGCATGGTATCATCATTTCATCCACATAGCATGTGCAAGAAAGTAGGGAGGGATACGACAAAAATTAGATGCACTTCGTGTACAAAATGGACAATCTCTTTCGAAGTATCAGGGTTTCATACGGAAACTCATCTGTTACAAAGGGATTTCAATTTTTGAACTTATTTGAACTCCAGACTTTTTGTGTGTTCAAAATGCACTATTCAAAGCCACATCATCAATTTTCAACCCTTTCTGACTTCATTTTTTATTTTTCATGTATTTACTTATTATTTTGAGCTATAAGACCCTGAAATTGAAAAGCATTTCAAATGAACTCTGAAAAGGTTGAAAGTTGGCATGGTATCATCATTTCATCCACATAGCATATGCAAGAAAGTTGAGAGGGTTACGGCAAAAATTGGATGCACTTCGTGTACAAAATGGGCAATCTCTTTCGAAGTATAAGGGTTACATACGGAAACTCGTCTTGTACAAAGGGATTTCATTTTTTTAAACTTATTTGAACTCCTGACTTTTTTTGTGTTCAAAATGCACCATTCAAAGCCACATCGTCAATTTTTAACCCTTTCTGAGTTCATTTGTTATTTTTCAAGCATTTACTGCTTATTTTGAGCTATAAGACCCTGAAATTGAAAAGCATTTCAAATGAACTCTGAAAAGGTTGAAAGGTTGCATGGTATCATCATTTCACCGACATAGCATGTGCAAGAAAGTAGAGAGGGTTACGGCAAAAATTGGATGCACTTCGTGTACAAAACGGACAGGCTCTTTCGAGGTATGAGGGTTTCATACCGAAACTCGTCGGTTACAAAGGGATTTCATTTTTTGAACTTATTTGAACTCCAGACTTTTTCTATGTTCAAAATGCACCATTCAAAGCCACATCATCAATTTTCAACCCTTTCTGACTTCATTTGTTATTTTTCATGCATTTACTGATTATTTTGAGCTATAAGACCCTGAAATTGAAAAGCACTTCAAATGAACTCTGAAAAGTATGAAAGTTGGCATGCTATCATCTTTTCACCCACATAGCATTTGCAAGAAAGTAGAGAGGGTTACGGCAAAAATTGGATGCACTTCGTGTACAAAACGGACAGTCTCTTTTCAAGTATCAGGGTTTCACATGGAACTCGTCTATTACAAAGGGATTTAATTTTTTGAACTTATTTGAACTCCAGACTTTTGCTGTGTTCAAAATACACCATTCAAATCCACATCATGAATTTTCAACCCTTTCTGACTTCATTTGTTATTTTTCATGCATTTACTGATTATTTTGAGCTATAAGACCCTGAAATTGAAAAGCATTTGAAATTAACTCTGAAAAGGTTGAAAGTGTGCATGGTATCATCATTTCATCCACATAGCATGTGCAAGAAAGTAGGGAGGGATACGACAAAAATTAGATGCACTTCGTGTACAAAATGGACAATCTCTTTCGAAGTATCAGGGTTTCATACGGAAACTCATCTGTTACAAAGGGATTTCAATTTTTGAACTTATTTGAACTCCAGACTTTTTGTGTGTTCAAAATGCACTATTCAAAGCCACATCATCAATTTTCAACCCTTTCTGACTTCATTTTTTATTTTTCATGTATTTACTTATTATTTTGAGCTATAAGACCCAGAAATTGAAAAGCATTTCAAATGAACTCTGAAAAGGTTGAAAGTTGGCATGGTATCATCATTTCATCCACATAGCATATGCAAGAAAGTAGAGAGGGTTACGGCAAAAATTGGATGCACTTCGTGTACAAAATGGGCAATCTCTTTCGAAGTATCAGGGTTACATACGGAAACTCGTCTGGTACAAAGGGATTTCATTTTTTTAAACTTATTTGAACTCCTGACTTTTTTTGTGTTCAAAATGCACCATTCAAAGCCACATCGTCAATTTTTAACCCTTTCTGAGTTCATTTGTTATTTTTCAAGCATTTACTGCTTATTTTGAGCTATAAGACCCTGAAATTGAAAAGCATTTCAAATGAACTCTGAAAAGGTTGAAAGGTTGCATGGTATCATCATTTCACCGACATAGCATGTGCAAGAAAGTAGAGAGGGTTACGGCAAAAATTGGATGCACTTCGTGTACAAAACGGACAGGCTCTTTCGAGGTATGAGGGTTTCATACCGAAACTCGTCGGTTACAAAGGGATTTCATTTTTTGAACTTATTTGAACTCCAGACTTTTTCTATGTTCAAAATGCACCATTCAAAGCCACATCATCAATTTTCAACCCTTTCTGACTTCATTTGTTATTTTTCATTCATTTACTGATTATTTTGAGCTATAAGACCCTGAAATTGAAAAGCATTTCAAATGAACTCTGAAAAGGATGAAAGTTGGCATGCTATCATCTTTTCACCCACATAGCATGTGCAAGAAAGTAGAGAGGGTTACGGCAAAAATTGGATGCACTTCGTGTACAAAACGGACAGTCTCTTTCGAAGTATCAGGGTTTCATACGGAAACTCGTCTATTACAAAGGGATTTCATTTTTGAACTTATTTGAACTCCAGACTTTTTCTGTGTTCAAAATGCACTATTTAAAGCCACATCATCAATTTTCAACCCTTTCTGACTTCATTTGTTATTTTTCATGCATTTACTGGTTATTTTGAGCTATAAGACCATGAAATTGAAAAGCATTTCAAATGAACTCTGAAAAGGTTGAAATTTGGCATGGTATCATCTTTTCACCCACATAGCATGTGCAAGAAAGTAGAGAGGGTTACGGCAAAAATTAGATGCACTTCGTGTACAAAACAGACAGTCTCTTTTCAAGTATCAGGGTTTCACATGGAAACTCGTCTATTACAAAGGGATTTCATTTTTTGAACTTATTTGAACTCCAGACTTTTTCTGTGTTCAAAATACACCATTCAAATCCACATCATCAATTTTCAACCCTTTCTGACTTCATTTGTTATTTTTCATGCATTTACTGATTATTTTGAGCTATAAGACCTTGAAATTGAAAAGCATTTGAAATGAACTCTGAAAAGGTTGAAAGTTGGCATGGTATCATCATTTCATCCACATAGCATGTGCAAGAAAGTAGGGAGGGATACGACAAAAATTAGATGCACTTCGTGTACAAAATGGACAATCTCTTTCGAAGTATCAGGGTTTCATACGGAAACTCATCTGTTACAAAGGGATTTCAATTTTTGAACTTATTTGAACTCCAGACTTTTTGTGTGTTCAAAATGCACTATTCAAAGCCACATCATCAATTTTCAACCCTTTCTGACTTCATTTGTTATTTTTCATGTATTTACTTATTATTTTGAGCTATAAGACCCTGAAATTGAAAAGCATTTCAAATGAACTCTGAAAAGGTTGAAAGTTGGCATGGTATCATCATTTCATCCACATAGCATATGCAAGAAAGTTGAGAGGGTTACGGCAAAAATTGGATGCACTTCGTGTACAAAATGGGCAATCTCTTTCGAAGTATCAGGGTTACATATGGAAACTCGTCTGGTACAAAGGGATTTCATTTTTTTAAACTTATTTGAACTCCTGACTTTTTGTGTGTTCAAAATGCACCATTCAAAGCCACATCATCAATTTTTAACCCTTTCTGAGTTCATTTGTTATTTTTCATGCATTTACTGCTTATTTTGAGCTATAAGACCATGAAATTGAAAAGCATTTCAAATGAACTCTGAAAAGGATGAAAGGTTGCATGGTATCATCATTTCACCCACATAGCATGTGCAAGAAAGTAGAGAGGGTTACGGCAAAAATTGGATGCACTTCGTGTACAAAACGGACAGGCTCTTTCGAGGTATGAGGGTTTCATACCGAAACTCGTCGGTTACATATGGATTTCATTTTTTGAACTTATTTGAACTCCAGACTTTTTCTCTGTTCAAAATGCACCATTCAAAGCCACATCATCAATTTAACCCTTTCTGACTTCATTTGTTATTTTTCATGCATTTACTGATTATTTTGAGCTATAAAACCCTGAAATTGAAAAGCATTTCAAATGAACTCTGAAAAGCATGAAAGTTGGCATGCTATCATCTTTTCACCCACATAGCATGTGCAAGAAAGTAGAGAGGGTTACGGCAAAAATTGGATGCACTTCGTGTACAAAACGGACAGTCTCTTTCGAAGTATCAGGGTTTCATACGGAAACTCGTCTATTACAAAGGGATTTCATTTTTTGAACTTATTTGAACTCCAGACATTTTCTGTGTTCAAAATGCACTATTTAAAGCCACATCATCAATTTTCAACCCTTTCTGACTTCATTTGTTATTTTTCATGCATTTACTGCTTATTTTGAGCTATAAGACCCTGAAATTGAAAAGCATTTCAAATGAACTCTGAAAAGGTTGAAAGGTTGCATGGTATCATCATTTCACCCACATAGCATGTGCAAGAAAGTAGAGAGGGTTACGGCAAAAACTGGATGCACTTCGTGTACAAAACGGACAGTCTCTTTCGAAGTATGAGGGTTTCATACGGAAACTCGTCGGTTACAAAGGGATTTCATTTTTTGAACTTATTTGAACTCCAGACTTTTTCTATGTTCAAAATGCACCATTCAAAGCCACATCATCAATTTTCAACCCTTTCTGACTTCATTTGTTACTTTTCATGCATTTACTGCTTATTTTGAGCTATAAGACCCTGAAATTGAAAAGTATTTGAAATGAACTCTGAAAAGGTTGAAAGTTGGCATGGTATCATCATTTCATCCACATAGCATGTGCAAGAAAGTAGGGAGGGATACGACAAAAATTAGATGCACTTCGTGTACAAAATGGACAATCTCTTTCGAAGTATCAGGGTTTCATACGGAAACTCATCTGTTACAAAGGGATTTCAATTTTTGAACTTATTTGAACTCCAGACTTTTTGTGTGTTCAAAATGCACCATTCAAAGCCACATCATCAATTTTCAACCCTTTCTGACTTCATTTGTTATTTTTCATGCATTTACTGGTTATTTTGAGCTATAAGACCCTGAAATTGAAAAGCATTTCAAATGAACTCTGAAAAGGTTGAAAGTTGGCATGGTATCATCATTTCATCCACATAGCATATGCAAGAAAGTTGAGAGGGTTACGGCAAAAATTGGATGCACTTCGTGTACAAAATGGGCAATCTCTTTCGAAGTATCAGGGTTACATATGGAAACTCGTCTGGTACAAAGGGATTTCATTTTTTTAAACTTATTTGAACTCCTGACTTTTTGTGTGTTCAAAATGCACCATTCAAAGCCACATCATCAATTTTTAACCCTTTCTGAGTTCATTTGTTATTTTTCATGCATTTACTGCTTATTTTGAGCTATAAGACCCTGAAATTGAAAAGCATTTCAAATGAACTCTGAAAAGGATGAAAGGTTGCATGGTATCATCATTTCACCCACATAGCATGTGCAAGAAAGTAGAGAGGGTTACGGCAAAAATTGGATGCACTTCGTGTACAAAACGGACAGGCTCTTTCGAGGTATGAGGGTTTCATACCGAAACTCGTCGGTTACATAGGGATTTCATTTTTTGAACTTATTTGAACTCCAGACTTTTTCTCTGTTCAAAATGCACCATTCAAAGCCACATCATCAATTTAACCCTTTCTGACTTCATTTGTTATTTTTCATGCATTTACTTATTATTTTGAGCTATAAAACCCTGAAATTGAAAAGCATTTCAAATGAACTCTGAAAAGCATGAAAGTTGGCATGCTATCATCTTTTCACCCAGATAGCATGTGCAAGAAAGTAGAGAGGGTTACGGCAAAAATTGGATGCACTTCGTGTACAAAACGGACAGTCTCTTTCGAAGTATCAGGGTTTCATACGGAAACTCGTCTATTACAAAGGGATTTCATTTTTTGAACTTATTTGAACTCCAGACTTTTTCTGTGTTCAAAATGCACTATTTAAAGCCACATCATCAATTTTCAACCCTTTCTGACTTCATTTGTTATTTTTCATGCATTTACTGCTTATTTTGAGCTATAAGACCCTGAAATTGAAAAGCATTTCAAATGAACTCTGAAAAGGTTGAAAGGTTGCATGGTATGATCATTTCACCCACATAGCATGTGCAAGAAAGTAGAGAGGGTTACGGCAAAAATTGGATGCACTTCGTGTACAAAACGGACAGTCTCTTTCGAAGTATGAGGGTTTCATACGGAAACTCGTCGGTTACAAAGGGATTTCATTTTTTGAACTTATTTGAACTCCAGACTTTTTCTATGTTCAAAATGCACCATTCAAAGCCACATCATCAATTTTCAACCCTTTCTGACTTCATTTGTTACTTTTCATGCATTTACTGCTTATTTTGAGCTATAAGACCCTGAAATTGAAAAGTATTTGAAATGAACTCTGAAAAGGTTGAAAGTTGGCATGGTATCATCATTTCATCCACATAGCATGTGCAAGAAAGTAGGGAGGGATACGACAAAAATTAGATGCACTTCGTGTACAAAATGGACAATCTCTTTCGAAGTATCAGGGTTTCATACGGAAACTCATCTGTTACAAAGGGATTTCAATTTTTGAACTTATTTGAACTCCAGACTTTTTGTGTGTTCAAAATGCACTATTGAAAGCCACATCATCAATTTTCAACCCTTTCTGACTTCATTTGTTATTTTTCATGTATTTACTTATTGTTTTGAGCTATAAGACCCTGAAATTGAAAAGCATTTCAAATGAACTCTGAAAAGGTTGAAAGTTGGCATGGTATCATCATTTCATCCACATAGCATATGCAAGAAAGTTGAGAGGGTTACGGCAAAAATTGGATGCACTTCGTGTACAAAATGGGCAATCTCTTTCGAAGTATCAGGGTTACATACGGAAACTCGTCTGGTACAAAGGGATTTCATTTTTTTAAACTTATTTGGACTCCTGACTTTTTGTGTGTTCAAAATGCACCATTCAAAGCCACATCGTCAATTTTTAACCCTTTCTGAGTTCATTTGTTATTTTTCATGCATTTACTGCTTATTTTGAGCTATAAGACCCTCAAATTGAAAAGCATTTCAAATGAACTCTGAAAAGGTTGAAAGGTTGCATGGTATCATCATTTCACCCACATAGCATGTGCAAGAAAGTAGAGAGGGTTACGGCAAAAATTGGATGCACTTCGTGTACAAAACGGACAGGCTCTTTCGAGGTATGAGGGTTTCATACCGAAACTCGTCGGTTACAAAGGGATTTCAGTTTTTGAACTTATTTGAACTCCAGACTTTTTCTATGTTCAAAATGCACCATTCAAAGCCACATCATCAATTTTCAACCCTTTCTGACTTCATTTGTTATTTTTCATGCATTTACTGATTATTTTGAGCTATAAGACCCTGAAATTGAAAAGCATTTCAAATGAACTCTGAAAAGGATGAAAGTTGGCATGCTATCATCTTTTCACCCACATAGCATGTGCAAGAAAGTAGAGAGGGTTACGGCAAAAATTGGATGCACTTCGTGTACAAAACGGACAGTCTCTTTCGAAGTATCAGGGTTTCATACGGAAACTCGTCTATTACAAAGGGATTTCATTTTTTGAACTTATTTGAACTCCAGACTTTTTCTGTGTTCAAAATGCACTATTTAAAGCCACATCATCAATTTTCAACCCTTTCTGACTTCATTTGTTATTTTTCATGCATTTACTGATTATTTTGAGCTATAAGACCATGAAATTGAAAAGCATTTCAAATGAACTCTGAAAAGGTTGAAAGTTGGCATGGTATCATCTTTTCACCCACATAGCATGTGCAAGAAAGTAGAGAGGGTTACGGCAAAAAATAGATGCACTTCGTGTACAAAACGGACAGACTCTTTTCAAGTATCAGGGTTTCACATGGAAACTCGTCTATTACAAAGGGATTTCATTTTTTGAACTTATTTGAACTCCAGACTTTTCCTGTGTTCAAAATACACCATTCAAATCCACATCATCAATTTTCAACCCTTTCTGACTTCGTTTGTTATTTTTCATGCATTTACTGATTATTTTGAGCTATAAGACCCTGAAATTGAAAAGCATTTGAAATGAACTCTGAAAAGGTTGAAAGTTGGCATGGTATCATCATTTCATCCACATAGCATGTGCAAGAAAGTAGGGAGGGATACGACAAAAATTAGATGCACTTCGTGTACAAAATGGACAATCTCTTTCGAAGTATCAGGGTTTCATACGGAAACTCATCTGTTACAAAGGGATTTCAATTTTTGAACTTATTTGAACTCCAGACTTTTTGTGTGTTCAAAATGCACTATTCAAAGCCACATCATCAATTTTCAAGCCTTTCTGACTTCATTTGTTATTTTTCATGTATTTACTTATTATTTTGAGCTATAAGACCCTGAAATTGAAAAGCATTTCAAATGAACTCTGAAAAGGTTGAAAGTTGGCATGGTATCATCATTTCATCCACATAGCATATGCAAGAAAGTAGAGAGGGTTACGGCAAAAATTGGATGCACTTCGTGTACAAAATGGGCAATCTCTTTCGAGGTATGAGGGTTTCATACGGAAACTCGTCTGGTACAAAGGGATTTCATTTTTTTAAACTTATTTGAACTCCTGACTTTTTGTGTGTTCAAAATGCACCATTCAAAGCCACATCGTCAATTTTTAACCCTTTCTGAGTTCATTTGTTATTTTTCATGCATTTACTGCTTATTTTGAGCTATAAGACCCTCAAATTGAAAAGCATTTCAAATGAACTCTGAAAAGGTTGAAAGGTTGCATGGTATCATCATTTCACCCACATAGCATGTGCAAGAAAGTAGAGAGGGTTACGGCAAAAATTGGATGCACTTCGTGTACAAAACGGACAGGCTCTTTCGAGGTATGAGGGTTTCATACCGAAACTCGTCGGTTACAAAGGGATTTCATTTTTTGAACTTATTTGAACTCCAGAGTTTTTCTATGTTCAAAATGCACCATTCAAAGCCACATCATCAATTTTCAACCCTTTCTGACTTCATTTGTTATTTTTCATGCATTTACTGATTATTTTGAGCTATAAGACCCTGAAATTGAAAAGCATTTCAAATAAACTCTGAAAAGGATGAAAGTTGGCATGCTATCATCTTTTCACCCACATAGCATGTGCAAGAAAGTAGAGAGGGTTACGGCCAAAATTGGATGCACTTCGTGTACAAAACGGACAGTCTCTTTCGAAGTATCAGGGTTTCATACGGAAACTCGTCTATTACAAAGGGATTTCATTTTTTGAACTTATTTGAACTCCAGACTTTTTCTGTGTTCAAAATGCACTATTTAAAGCCACATCATCAATTTTCAACCCTTTCTGACTTCATTTGTTATTTTTCATGCATTTACTGATTATTTTGAGCTATAAGACCATGAAATTGAAAAGCATTTCAAATGAACTCTGAAAAGGTTGAAAGTTGGCATGGTATCATCTTTTCACCCACATAGCATGTGCAAGAAAGTAGAGAGGGTTACGGCAAAAAATAGATGCACTTCGTGTACAAAACGGACAGACTCTTTTCAAGTATCAGGGTTTCACATGGAAACTCGTCTATTACAAAGGGATTTCATTTTTTGAACTTATTTGAACTCCAGACTTTTCCTGTGTTCAAAATACACCATTCAAATCCACATCATCAATTTTCAACCCTTCTGACTTCGTTTGTTATTTTTCATGCATTTACTGATTATTTTGAGCTATAAGACCCTGAAATTGAAAAGCATTTGAAATGAACTCTGAAAAGGTTGAAAGTTGGCATGGTATCATCATTTCATCCACATAGCATGTGCAAGAAAGTAGGGAGGGATACGACAAAAATTAGATGCACTTCGTGTACAAAATGGACAATCTCTTTCGAAGTATCAGGGTTTCATACGGAAACTCATCTGTTACAAAGGGATTTCAATTTTTGAACTTATTTGAACTCCAGACTTTTTGTGTGTTCAAAATGCACTATTCAAAGCCACATCATCAATTTTCAAGCCTTTCTGACTTCATTTGTTATTTTTCATGTATTTACTTATTATTTTGAGCTATAAGACCCTGAAATTGAAAAGCATTTCAAATGAACTCTGAAAAGGTTGAAAGTTGGCATGGTATCATCATTTCATCCACATAGCATATGCAAGAAAGTAGAGAGGGTTACGGCAAAAATTGGATGCACTTCGTGTACAAAATGGGCAATCTCTTTCGAGGTATGAGGGTTTCATACGGAAACTCGTCTGGTACAAAGGGATTTCATTTTTTTAAACTTATTTGAACTCCTGACTTTTTGTGTGTTCAAAATGCACCATTCAAAGCCACATCGTCAATTTTTAACCCTTTCTGAGTTCATTTGTTATTTTTCATGCATTTACTGCTTATTTTGAGCTATAAGACCCTCAAATTGAAAAGCATTTCAAATGAACTCTGAAAAGGTTGAAAGGTTGCATGGTATCATCATTTCACCCACATAGCATGTGCAAGAAAGTAGAGAGGGTTACGGCAAAAATTGGATGCACTTCGTGTACAAAACGGACAGGCTCTTTCGAGGTATGAGGGTTTCATACCGAAACTCGTCGGTTACAAAGGGATTTCATTTTTTGAACTTATTTGAACTCCAGACTTTTTCTATGTTCAAAATGCACCATTCAAAGCCACATCATCAATTTTCAACCCTTTCTGACTTCATTTGTTATTTTTCATGCATTTACTGATTATTTTGAGCTATAAGACCCTGAAATTGAAAAGCATTTCAAATAAACTCTGAAAAGGATGAAAGTTGGCATGCTATCATCTTTTCACCCACATAGCATGTGCAAGAAAGTAGAGAGGGTTACGGCAAAAAATTGGATGCACTTCGTGTACAAAACGGACAGTCTCTTTCGAAGTATCAGGGTTTCATACGGAAACTCGTCTATTACAAAGGGATTTCATTTTTTGAACTTATTTGAACTCCAGAGTTTTTCTGTGTTCAAAATGCACTATTTAAAGCCACATCATCAATTTTCAACCCTTTCTGACTTCATTTGTTATTTTTCATGCATTTACTGATTATTTTGAGCTATAAGACCATGAAATTGAAAAGCATTATAAATGAACTCTGAAAAGGTTGAAAGTTGGCATGGTATCATCTTTTCACCCACATAGCATGTGCAAGAAAGTAGAGAGGGTTACGGCAAAAAATAGATGCACTTCGTGTACAAAACGGACAGACTCTTTTCAAGTATCAGGGTTTCACATGGAAACTCGTCTATTACAAAGGGATTTCATTTTTTGAACTTATTTGAACTCCAGACTTTTCCTGTGTTCAAAATACACCATTCAAATCCACATCATCAATTTTCAACCCTTTCTGACTTCGTTTGTTATTTTTCATGCATTTACTGATTATTTTGAGCTATAAGACCCTGAAATTGAAAAGCATTTGAAATGAACTCTGAAAAGGTTGAAAGTTGGCATGGTATCATCATTTCATCCACATAGCATGTGCAAGAAAGTAGGGAGGGATACGACAAAAATTAGATGCACTTCGTGTACAAAATGGACAATCTCTTTCGAAGTATCAGGGTTTCATACGGAAACTCATCTGTTACAAAGGGATTTCAATTTTTGAACTTATTTGAACTCCAGACTTTTTGTGTGTTCAAAATGCACTATTCAAAGCCACATCATCAATTTTCAAGCCTTTCTGACTTCATTTGTTATTTTTCATGTATTTACTTATTATTTTGAGCTATAAGACCCTGAAATTGAAAAGCATTTCAAATGAACTCTGAAAAGGTTGAAAGTTGGCATGGTATCATCATTTCATCCACATAGCATATGCAATAAAGTAGAGAGGGTTACGGCAAAAATTGGATGCACTTCGTGTACAAAATAGGCAATCTCTTTCGAGGTATGAGGGTTTCATACGGAAACTCGTCTGGTACAAAGGGATTTCATTTTTTTAAACTTATTTGAACTCCTGACTTTTTGTGTGTTCAAAATGCACCATTCAAAGCCACATCGTCAATTTTTAACCCTTTCTGAGTTCATTTGTTATTTTTCATGCATTTACTGCTTATTTTGAGCTATAAGACCCTGAAATTGAAAAGCATTTCAAATGAACTCTGAAAAGGTTGAAAGGTTGCATGGTATCATCATTTCACCCACATAGCATGTGCAACAAAGTAGAGAGGGTTACGGCAAAAATTGGATGCACTTCGTGTAGAAAACGGACAGGCTCTTTCGAGGTATGAGGATTTCATACCGAAACTCGTCGGTTACAAAGGGATTTCATTTTTTGAACTTATTTGAACTCCAGACTTTTTCTATGTTCAAAATGCACCATTCAAAGCCACATCATCAATTTTCAACCCTTTCTGACTTCATTTGTTATTTTTCATGCATTTACTGATTATTTTGAGCTATAAGACCCTGAAATTGAAAAGCACTTCAAATGAACTCTGAAAAGGTTGAAAGTTGGCATGATATCATCATTTCATCCACATAGCATGTGCAAGAATGTAGGGAGGGTTACGACAAAAACTAGATGCACTTCGTGTACAAAACGGACAGTCTCTTTTGAAGTATCAGGGTTTCAGATGGAAACTCGTCTATTACAAAGGGATTTCATTTTTTGAACTTATTTGAACTCCAGACTTTTTCTGTGTTCAAAATGCACCATTCAAAGCAACATCATCAATTTTCAACCCTTTCTGACTTCATTTGTTATTTTTCATGCATTTACTGATTATTTTGAGCTATAAGACCTTGAAATTGAACTCTGAAAAGGTTGAAAGGTTGCATGGTATCACCATTTCACCCACATAGCATGTGCAAGAAAGTAGAGAGGGTTACGGCAAAAATTGGATGCACTTCGTGTACAAAACGGACAGTCTCTTTCGAAGTATGAGGGTTTCATACGGAAACTCGTCGGTTACAAAGGGATTTCATTTTTTGAACTTATTTGAACTCCAGACTTTTTCTATGTTCAAAATGCACCATTCAAAGCCACATCATCAATTTTCAACCCTTTCTGACTTCATTTGTTACTTTTCATGCATTTACTGCTTATTTTGAGCTATAAGACCCTGAAATTGAAAAGCATTTGAAATGAACTCTGAAACGGTTGAAAGTTGGCATGGTATCATCATTTCATCCACATAGCATGTGCAAGAAAGTAGGGAGGGATACGACAAAAATTAGATGCACTTCGTGTACAAAATGGACAATCTCTTTCGAAGTATCAGGGTTTCATACGGAAACTCATCTGTTACAAAGGGATTTCAATTTTTGAACTTATTTGAACTCCAGACTTTTTGTGTGTTCAAAATGCACTATTCAAAGCCACATCATCAATTTTCAACCCTTTCTGACTTCATTTGTTATTTTTCATGTATTTACTTATTATTTTGAGCTATAAGACCCTGAAATTGAAAAGCATTTCAAATGAACTCTGAAAAGGTTGAAAGTTGGCATGGTATCATCATTTCATCCACATAGCATATGCAAGAAAGTTGAGAGGGTTACGGCAAAAATTGGATGCACTTCGTGTACAAAATGGGCAATCTCTTTCGAAGTATCAGGGTTACATACGGAAACTCGTCTGGTACAAAGGGATTTCATTTTTTTAAACTTATTTGAACTCCTGACTTTTTGTGTGTTCAAAATGCACCATTCAAAGCCACATCGTCAATTTTTAACCCTTTCTGAGTTCATTTGTTATTTTTCATGCATTTACTGCTTATTTTGAGCTATAAGACCCTGAAATTGAAAAGCATTTCAAATGAACTCTGAAAAGGTTGAAAGGTTGCATGGTATCATCATTTCACCCACATAGCATGTGCAAGAAAGTAGAGAGGGTTACGGCAAAAATTGGATGCACTTCGTGTACAAAACGGACAGGCTCTTTCGAGGTATGAGGGTTTCATACCGAAACTCGTCGGTTAGAAAGGGATTTCATTTTTTGAACTTATTTGAACTCCAGACTTTTTCTATGTTCAAGATGCACCATTCAAAGCCACATCATCAATTTTCAACCCTTTCTGACTTCATTTGTTATTTTTCATGCATTTACTGATTGTTTTGAGCTATAAGACCCTGAAATTGAAAAGCACTTCAAATGAACTCTGAAAAGGTTGAAAGTTGGCATGATATCATCATTTCATCCACATAGCATGTGCAAGAATGTAGGGAGGGTTACGACAAAAACTAGATGCACTTCGTGTACAAAACGGACAGTCTCTTTTGAAGTATCAGGGTTTCACATGGAAACTCGTCTATTACAAAGGGATTTCATTTTTTGAACTTATTTGAACTCCAGACTTTTTCTGTGTTCAAAATGCACCATTCAAAGCCACATCAGCAATTTTCAACCCTTTCTGACTTCATTTGTTATTTTTCATGCATTTACTGATTATTTTGAGCTATAAGACCTTGAAATTGAACTCTGAAAAGGTTGAAAGGTTGCATGGTATCAACATTTCACCCACATAGCATGTGCAAGAAAGTAGAGAGGGTTACGGCAAAAATTGGATGCACTTCGTGTACAAAACGGACAGTCTCTTTCGAAGTATGAGGGTTTCATACGGAATCTCGTCGGTTACAAAGGGATTTCATTTTTTGAACTTATTTGAACTCCAGACTTTTTCTATGTTCAAAATGCACCATTCAAAGCCACATCATCAATTTTCAACCCTTTCTGACTTCATTTGTTACTTTTCGTGCATTTACTGCTTATTTTGAGCTATAAGACCCTGAAATTGAAAAGCATTTGAAATGAACTCTGAAAAGGTTGAAAGTTGGCATGGTATCATCATTTCATCCACATAGCATGTGCAAGAAAGAAGGGAGGGATACGACAAAAATTAGATGCACTTCGTGTACAAAATGGACAATCTCTTTCGAAGTATCAGGGTTTCATACGGAAACTCATCTGTTACAAAGGGATTTCAATTTTTGAACTTATTTGAACTCCAGACTTTTTGTGTGTTCAAAATGCACTATTGAAAGCCACATCATCAATTTTCAACCCTTTCTGACTTCATTTGTTATTTTTCATGTATTTACTTATTATTTTGAGCTATAAGACCCTGAAATTGAAAAGCATTTCAAATGAACTCTGAAAAGGTTGAAAGTTGGCATGGTATCATCATTTCATCCACATAGCATATGCAAGAAAGTTGAGAGGGTTACGGCAAAAATTGGATGCACTTCGTGTACAAAATGGGCAATCTCTTTCGAGGTATGAGGGTTTCATACGGAAACTCGTCTGGTACAAAGGGATTTCATTTTTTTAAACTTATTTGAACTCCTGACTTTTTGTGTGTTCAAAATGCAGCATTCAAAGCCACATCGTCAATTTTTAACCCTTTCTGAGTTCATTTGTTATTTTTCGTGCATTTACTGCTTATTTTGAGCTATAAGACCCTGAAATTGAAAAGCATTTCAAATGAACTCTGAAAAGGTTGAAAGGTTGCATGCTATCATCATTTCACCCACATAGCATGTGCAACAAAGTAGAGAGGGTTACGGCAAAAATTGGATGCACTTCGTGTACAAAACGGACAGGCTCTTTCGAGGTATGAGGGTTTCATACCGAAACTCGTCGGTTACAAAGGGATTTCATTTTTTGAACTTTTTTGAACTCCAGACTTTTTCTATGTTAAAAATGCACCATTCAAAGCCACATCATCAATTTTCAACCCTTTCTGACTTCCTTTGTTATTTTTCATGCATTTACTGATTATTTTGAGCTATAAGACCCTGAAATTGAAAAGCATTTCAAATGAACTCTGAAAAGGATGAAAGTTGGCATGCTATCATCTTTTCACCCACATAGCATGTGCAAGAAAGTAGAGAGGGTTACGACAAAAACTAGATGCACTTCGTGTACAAAACGGACAGTCTCTTTCGAAGTATCAGGGTTTCATACGGAAACTTGTCTATTACAAAGGGATTTCATTTTTTGAACTTATTTGAACTCCAGACTTTTTCTGTGTTCAAAATGCACTATTTGAAGCCACATCGTCAATTTTCAACCCTTTCTGACATCATTTGTTATTTTTCATGCATTTACTGCTTATTTTGAGCTATAAGACCCTGAAATTGAAAAGCATTTCAAATGAACTCTGAAAAGGTTGAAAGGTTGCATGGTATCATCATTTCACCCACATAGCATGTGCAAGAAAGTAGAGAGGGTTACGGCAAAAATTGGATGCACTTCGTGTACAAAACGGACAGGCTCTTTCGAGGTATGAGGGTTTCATACCGAAACTCGTCGGTTACAAAGGGATTTCATTTTTTGAACTTATTTGAACTCCAGACTTTTTCTGTGTTCAAAATGCACCATTCAAAGCAACATCAGCAATTTTCAACCCTTTCTGACTTCATTTGTTATTTTTCATGCATTTACTGATTATTTTGAGCTATAAGACCTTGAAATTGAACTCTGAAAAGGTTGAAAGGTTGCATGGTATCATCATTTCACCCACATAGCATGTGCAAGAAAGTAGAGAGGGTTACGGCAAAAATTGGATGCACTTCGTGTACAAAACGGACAGTCTCTTTCGAAGTATGAGGGTTTCATACGGAAACTCGTCGGTTACAAAGGGATTTCATTTTTTGAACTTATTTGAACTCCAGACTTTTTCTATGTTCAAAATGCACCATTCAAAGCCACATCATCAATTTTCAACCCTTTCTGACTTCATTTGTTACTTTTCATGCATTTACTGCTTATTTTGAGCTATAAGACCCTGAAATTGAAAAGCATTTGAAATGAACTCTGAAAAGGTTGAAAGTTGGCATGGTATCATCATTTCATCCACATAGCATGTGCAAGAAAGTAGGGAGGGATACGACAAAAATTAGATGCACTTCGTGTACAAAATGGACAATCTCTTTCGAAGTATCAGGGTTTCATACGGAAACTCATCTGTTACAAAGGGATTTCAATTTTTGAACTTATTTGAACTCCAGACTTTTTGTGTGTTCAAAATGCACTATTCAAAGCCACATCATCAATTTTCAACCCTTTCTGACTTCATTTGTTATTTTTCATGTATTTACTTATTATTTTGAGCTATAAGACCCTGAAATTGAAAAGCATTTCAAATGAACTCTGAAAAGGTTGAAACTTGGCATGGTATCATCATTTCATCCACATAGCATATGCAAGAAAGTTGAGAGGGTTACGGCAAAAATTGGATGCACTTCATGTACAAAATGGGCAATCTCTTTCGAAGTATCAGGGTTACATACGGAAACTCGTCTGGTACAAAGGGATTTCATTTTTTTAAACTTATTTGAACTCCTGACTTTTTGTGTGTTCAAAATGCACCATTCAAAGCCACATCGTCAATTTTTAACCCTTTCTGAGTTCATTTGTTATTTTTCATGCATTTACTGCTTATTTTGAGCTATAAGACCCTGAAATTGAAAAGCATTTCAAATGAACTCTGAAAAGGTTGAAAGGTTGCATGGTATCATCATTTCACCCACATAGCATGTGCAAGAAAGTAGAGAGGGTTACGGCAAAAATTGGATGCACTTCGTGTACAAAACGGACAGGCTCTTTCGAGGTATGAGGGTTTCATACCGAAACTCGTCGGTTACAAAGGGATTTCATTTTTTGAACTTATTTGAACTCCAGACTTTTTCTATGTTCAAAATGCACCATTCAAAGCCACATCATCAATTTTCAACCCTTTCTGACTTCATTTGTTATTTTTCATGCATTTACTGATTATTTTGAGCTATAAGCCCCTGAAATTGAAAAGCACTTCAAATGAACTCTGAAAAGGTTGAAAGTTGGCATGATATCATCATTTCATCCACATAGCATGTGCAAGAATGTAGGGAGGGTTACGACAAAAACTAGATGCACTTCGTGTACAAAACGGACAGTCTCTTTTGAAGTATCAGGGTTTCACATGGAAACTCGTCTATTACAAAGGGATTTCATTTTTTGAACTTATTTGAACTCCAGACTTTTTCTGTGTTCAAAATGCACCATTCAAAGCCACATCAGCAATTTTCAACCCTTTCTGACTTCATTTGTTATTTTTCATGCATTTACTGATTATTTTGAGCTATAAGACCTTGAAATTGAACTCTGAAAAGGTTGAAAGGTTGCATGGTATCATCATTTCACCCACATAGCATGTGCAAGAAAGTAGAGAGGGTTACGGCAAAAATTGGATGCACTTCGTGTACAAAACGGACAGTCTCTTTCGAAGTATGAGGGTTTCATACGGAAACTCGTCGGTTACAAAGGGATTTCATTTTTTGAACTTATTTGAACTCCAGACTTTTTCTATGTTCAAAATGCACCATTCAAAGCCACATCATCAATTTTCAACCCTTTCTGACTTCATTTGTTACTTTTCGTGCATTTACTGCTTATTTTGAGCTATAAGACCCTGAAATTGAAAAGCATTTGAAATGAACTCTGAAAAGGTTGAAAGTTGGCATGGTATCATCATTTCATCCACATAGCATGTGCAAGAAAGTAGGGAGGGATACGACAAAAATTAGATGCACTTCGTGTACAAAATGGACAATCTCTTTCGAAGTATCAGGGTTTCATACGGAAACTCATCTGTTACAAAGGGATTTCAATTTTTGAACTTATTTGAACTCCAGACTTTTTGTGTGTTCAAAATGCACTATTCAAAGCCACATTATTCAATTTTCAACCCTTTCTGACTTCATTTGTTATTTTTCATGTATTTACTTATTATTTTGAGCTATAAGACCCTGAAATTGAAAAGCATTTCAAATGAACTCTGAAAAGGTTGAAACTTGGCATGGTACCATCATTTCATCCACATAGCATATGCAAGAAAGTTGAGAGGGTTACGGCAAAAATTGGATGCACTTCGTGTACAAAATGGGCAATCTCTTTCGAAGTATCAGGGTTACATACGGAAACTCGTCTGGTACAAAGGGATTTCATTTTTTTAAACTTATTTGAACTCCTGACTTTTTGTGTGTTCAAAATGCACCATTCAAAGCCACATCGTCAATTTTTAACCCTTTCTGAGTTCATTTGTTATTTCTCGTGCATTTACTGCTTATTTTGAGCTATAAGACCCTGAAATTGAAAAGCATTTCAAATGAACTCTGAAAAGGTTGAAAGGTTGCATGCTATCATCATTTCACCCACATAGCATGTGCAAGAAAGTAGAGAGGGTTACGGCAAAAATTGGATGCACTTCGTGTACAAAACGGACAGGCTCTTTCGAGGTATGAGGGTTTCATACCGAAACTCGTCGGTTACAAAGGGATTTCATTTTTTGAACTTATTTGAACTCCAGACTTTTTCTATGTTAAAAATGCACCATTCAAAGCCACATCATCAATTTTCAACCCTTTCTGACTTCATTTGTTATTTTTCATGCATTTACTGATTATTTTGAGCTATAAGACCCTGAAATTGAAAAGCATTTCAAATGAACTCTGAAAAGGATGAAAGTTGGCATGCTATCATCTTTTCACCCACATAGCATGTGCAAGAAAGTAGAGAGGGTTACGGCAAAAATTGGATGCACTTCGTGTACAAAACGGACAGTCTCTTTCGAAGTATCAAGGTTTCATACGGAAACTCGTCTATTACAAAGGGATTTCATTTTTTGAACTTATTTGAACTCCAGACTTTTTCTGTGTTCAAAATGCACTATTTGAAGCCACATCATCAATTTTCAACCCTTTCTGACATCATTTGTTATTTTTCATGCATTTACTGCTTATTTTGAGCTATAAGACCCTGAAATTGAAAAGCATTTCAAATGAACTCTGAAAAGGTTGAAAGGTTGCATGGTATCATCATTTCACCCACATAGCATGTGCAAGAAAGTAGAGAGGGTTACGGCAAAAAATAGATGCACTTCGTGTACAAAACGGACAGACTCTTTTCAAGTATCAGGGTTTCACATGGAAACTCGTCTATTACAAAGGGATTTCATTTTTTGAACTTATTTGAACTCCAGACTTTTCCTGTGTTCAAAATACACCATTCAAATCCACATCATCAATTTTCAACCCTTTCTGACTTCGTTTGTTATTTTTCATGCATTTACTGATTATTTTGAGCTATAAGACCCTGAAATTGAAAAGCATTTGAAATGAACTCTGAAAAGGTTGAAAGTTGGCATGGTATCATCATTTCATCCACATAGCATGTGCAAGAAAGTAGGGAGGGATACGACAAAAATTAGATGCACTTCGTGTACAAAATGGACAATCTCTTTCGAAGTATCAGGGTTTCATACGGAAACTCATCTGTTACAAAGGGATTTCAATTTTTGAACTTATTTGAACTCCAGACTTTTTGTGTGTTCAAAATGCACTATTCAAAGCCACATCATCAATTTTCAAGCCTTTCTGACTTCATTTGTTATTTTTCATGTATTTACTTATTATTTTGAGCTATAAGACCCTGAAATTGAAAAGCATTTCAAATGAACTCTGAAAAGGTTGAAAGTTGGCATGGTATCATCATTTCATCCACATAGCATATGCAAGAAAGTAGAGAGGGTTACGGCAAAAATTGGATGCACTTCGTGTACAAAATGGGCAATCTCTTTCGAGGTATGAGGGTTTCATACGGAAACTCGTCTGGTACAAAGGGATTTCATTTTTTTAAACTTATTTGAACTCCTGACTTTTTGTGTGTTCAAAATGCACCATTCAAAGCCACATCGTCAATTTTTAACCCTTTCTGAGTTCATTTGTTATTTTTCATGCATTTACTGCTTATTTTGAGCTATAAGACCCTCAAATTGAAAAGCATTTCAAATGAACTCTGAAAAGGTTGAAAGGTTGCATGGTATCATCATTTCACCCACATAGCATGTGCAAGAAAGTAGAGAGGGTTACGGCAAAAATTGGATGCACTTCGTGTACAAAACGGACAGGCTCTTTCGAGGTATGAGGGTTTCATACCGAAACTCGTCGGTTACAAAGGGATTTCATTTTTTGAACTTATTTGAACTCCAGACTTTTTCTATGTTCAAAATGCACCATTCAAAGCCACATCATCAATTTTCAACCCTTTCTGACTTCATTTGTTATTTTTCATGCATTTACTGATTATTTTGAGCTATAAGACCCTGAAATTGAAAAGCATTTCAAATAAACTCTGAAAAGGATGAAAGTTGGCATGCTATCATCTTTTCACCCACATAGCATGTGCAAGAAAGTAGAGAGGGTTACGGCAAAAATTGGATGCACTTCGTGTACAAAACGGACAGTCTCTTTCGAAGTATCAGGGTTTCATACGGAAACTCGTCTATTACAAAGGGATTTCATTTTTTGAACTTATTTGAACTCCAGACTTTTTCTGTGTTCAAAATGCACTATTTAAAGCCACATCATCAATTTTCAACCCTTTCTGACTTCATTTGTTATTTTTCATGCATTTACTGATTATTTTGAGCTATAAGACCATGAAATTGAAAAGCATTTCAAATGAACTCTGAAAAGGTTGAAAGTTGGCATGGTATCATCTTTTCACCCACATAGCATGTGCAAGAAAGTAGAGAGGGTTACGGCAAAAAATAGATGCACTTCGTGTACAAAACGGACAGACTCTTTTCAAGTATCAGGGTTTCACATGGAAACTCGTCTATTACAAAGGGATTTCATTTTTTGAACTTATTTGAACTCCAGACTTTTCCTGTGTTCAAAATACACCATTCAAATCCACATCATCAATTTTCAACCCTTTCTGACTTCGTTTGTTATTTTTCATGCATTTACTGATTATTTTGAGCTATAAGACCCTGAAATTGAAAAGCATTTGAAATGAACTCTGAAAAGGTTGAAAGTTGGCATGGTATCATCATTTCATCCACATAGCATGTGCAAGAAAGTAGGGAGGGATACGACAAAAATTAGATGCACTTCGTGTACAAAATGGACAATCTCTTTCGAAGTATCAGGGTTTCATACGGAAACTCATCTGTTACAAAGGGATTTCAATTTTTGAACTTATTTGAACTCCAGACTTTTTGTGTGTTCAAAATGCACTATTCAAAGCCACATCATCAATTTTCAAGCCTTTCTGACTTCATTTGTTATTTTTCATGTATTTACTTATTATTTTGAGCTATAAGACCCTGAAATTGAAAAGCATTTCAAATGAACTCTGAAAAGGTTGAAAGTTGGCATGGTATCATCATTTCATCCACATAGCATATGCAAGAAAGTAGAGAGGGTTACGGCAAAAATTGGATGCACTTCGTGTACAAAATGGGCAATCTCTTTCGAGGTATGAGGGTTTCATACGGAAACTCGTCTGGTACAAAGGGATTTCATTTTTTTAAACTTATTTGAACTCCTGACTTTTTGTGTGTTCAAAATGCACCATTCAAAGCCACATCGTCAATTTTTAACCCTTTCTGAGTTCATTTGTTATTTTTCATGCATTTACTGCTTATTTTGAGCTATAAGACCCTGAAATTGAAAAGCATTTCAAATGAACTCTGAAAAGGTTGAAAGGTTGCATGGTATCATCATTTCACCCACATAGCATGTGCAAGAAAGTAGAGAGGGTTACGGCAAAAATTGGATGCACTTCGTGTACAAAACGGACAGGCTCTTTCGAGGTATGAGGATTTCATACCGAAACTCGTCGGTTACAAAGGGATTTCATTTTTTGAACTTATTTGAACTCCAGACTTTTTCTATGTTCAAAATGCACCATTCAAAGCCACATCATCAATTTTCAACCCTTTCTGACTTCATTTGTTATTTTTCATGCATTTACTGATTATTTTGAGCTATAAGACCCTGAAATTGAAAAGCACTTCAAATGAACTCTGAAAAGGTTGAAAGTTGGCATGATATCATCATTTCATCCACATAGCATGTGCAAGAATGTAGGGAGGGTTACGACAAAAACTAGATGCACTTCGTGTACAAAACGGACAGTCTCTTTTGAAGTATCAGGGTTTCAGATGGAAACTCGTCTATTACAAAGGGATTTCATTTTTTGAACTTATTTGAACTACAGACTTTTTCTGTGTTCAAAATGCACCATTCAAAGCAACATCATCAATTTTCAACCCTTTCTGACTTCATTTGTTATTTTTCATGCATTTACTGATTATTTTGAGCTATAAGACCTTGAAATTGAACTCTGAAAAGGTTGAAAGGTTGCATGGTATCATCATTTCACCCACATAGCATGTGCAAGAAAGTAGAGAGGGTTACGGCAAAAATTGGATGCACTTCGTGTACAAAACGGACAGTCTCTTTCGAAGTATGAGGGTTTCATACGGAAACTCGTCGGTTACAAAGGGATTTCATTTTTTGAACTTATTTGAACTCCAGACTTTTTCTATGTTCAAAATGCACCATTCAAAGCCACATCATCAATTTTCAACCCTTTCTGACTTCATTTGTTACTTTTCATGCATTTACTGCTTATTTTGAGCTATAAGACCCTGAAATTGAAAAGCATTTGAAATGAACTCTGAAACGGTTGAAAGTTGGCATGGTATCATCATTTCATCCACATAGCATGTGCAAGAAAGTAGGGAGGGATACGACAAAAATTAGATGCACTTCGTGGACAAAATGGACAATCTCTTTCGAAGTATCAGGGTTTCATACGGAAACTCATCTGTTACAAAGGGATTTCAATTTTTGAACTTATTTGAACTCCAGACTTTTTGTGTGTTCAAAATGCACTATTCAAAGCCACATCATCAATTTTCAACCCTTTCTGACTTCATTTGTTATTTTTCATGTATTTACTTATTATTTTGAGCTATAAGACCCTGAAATTGAAAAGCATTTCAAATGAACTCTGAAAAGGTTGAAAGTTGGCATGGTATCATCATTTCATCCACATAGCATATGCAAGAAAGTTGAGAGGGTTACGGCAAAAATTGGATGCACTTCGTGTACAAAATGGGCAATCTCTTTCGAAGTATCAGGGTTACATACGGAAACTCGTCTGGTACAAAGGGATTTCATTTTTTTAAACTTATTTGAACTCCTGACTTTTTGTGTGTTCAAAATGCACCATTCAAAGCCACATCGTCAATTTTTAACCCTTTCTGAGTTCATTTGTTATTTTTCATGCATTTACTGCTTATTTTGAGCTATAAGACCCTGAAATTGAAAAGCATTTCAAATGAACTCTGAAAAGGTTGAAAGGTTGCATGGTATCATCATTTCACCCACATAGCATGTGCAAGAAAGTAGAGAGGGTTACGGCAAAAATTGGATGCACTTCGTGTACAAAACGGACAGGCTCTTTCAAGGTATGAGGGTTTCATACCGAAACTCGTCGGTTACAAAGGGATTTCATTTTTTGAACTTATTTGAACTCCAGACTTTTTCTATGTTCAAAATGCACCATTCAAAGCCACATCATCAATTTTCAACCCTTTCTGACTTCATTTGTTACTTTTCATGCATTTACTGCTTATTTTGAGCTATAAGACCCTGAAATTGAAAAGCATTTGAAATGAACTCTGAAACGGTTGAAAGTTGGCATGGTATCATCATTTCATCCACATAGCATGTGCAAGAAAGTAGGGAGGGATACGACAAAAATTAGATGCACTTCGTGGACAAAATGGACAATCTCTTTCGAAGTATCAGGGTTTCATACGGAAACTCATCTGTTACAAAGGGATTTCAATTTTTGAACTTATTTGAACTCCAGACTTTTTGTGTGTTCAAAAATGCACTATTCAAAGCCACATCATCAATTTTCAACCCTTTCTGACTTCATTTGTTATTTTTCATGTATTTACTTATTATTTTGAGCTATAAGACCCTGAAATTGAAAAGCATTTCAAATGAACTCTGAAAAGGTTGAAAGTTGGCATGGTATCATCATTTCATCCACATAGCATATGCAAGAAAGTAGAGAGGGTTACGGCAAAAATTGGATGCACTTCGTGTACAAAATGGGCAATCTCTTTCGAGGTATGAGGGTTTCATACGGAAACTCGTCTGGTACAAAGGGATTTCATTTTTTTAAACTTATTTGAACTCCTGACTTTTTGTGTGTTCAAAATGCACCATTCAAAGCCACATCGTCAATTTTAACCCTTTCTGAGTTCATTTGTTATTTTTCATGCATTTACTGCTTATTTTGAGCTATAAGACCTGAAATTGAAAAGCATTTCAAATGAACTCTGAAAAGGTTGAAAGGTTGCATGGTATCATCATTTCACCCACATAGCATGTGCAAGAAAGTAGAGAGGGTTACGGCAAAAATTGGATGCACCTTCGTGTACAAAACGGACAGGCTCTTTCGAGGTATGAGGATTTCATACCGAAACTCGTCGGTTACAAAGGGATTTCATTTTTTGAACTTATTTGAACTCCAGACTTTTTCTATGTTCAAAATGCACCATTCAAAGCCACATCATCAATTTTCAACCCTTTCTGACTTCATTTGTTATTTTTCATGCATTTACTGATTATTTTGAGCTATAAGACCCTGAAATTGAAAAGCACTTCAAATGAACTCTGAAAAGGTTGAAAGTTGGCATGATATCATCATTTCATCCACATAGCATGTGCAAGAATGTAGGGAGGGTTACGACAAAAACTAGATGCACTTCGTGTACAAAACGGACAGTCTCTTTTGAAGTATCAGGGTTTCAGATGGAAACTCGTCTATTACAAAGGGATTTCATTTTTTGAACTTATTTGAACTACAGACTTTTTCTGTGTTCAAAATGCACCATTCAAAGCAAACATCATCAATTTTCAACCCTTTCTGACTTCATTTGTTATTTTTCATGCATTTACTGATTATTTTGAGCTATAAGACCTTGAAATTGAACTCTGAAAAGGTTGAAAGGTTGCATGGTATCATCATTTCACCCACATAGCATGTGCAAGAAAGTAGAGAGGGTTACGGCAAAAATTGATGCACTTCGTGTACAAAACGGACAGTCTCTTTCGAAGTATGAGGTTTCATACGGAAACTCGTCGGTTACAAAGGGATTTCATTTTTTGAACTTATTTGACCTCCAGACTTTTTCTATGTTCAAAATGCACCATTCAAAGCCACATCATCAATTTTCAACCCTTTCTGACTTCATTTGTTACTTTTGATGCATTTACTGCTTATTTTGAGCTATAAGACCCTGAAATTGAAAAGCATTTGAAATGAACTCTGAAACGGTTGAAAGTTGGCATGGTATCATCATTTCATCCACATAGCATGTGCAAGAAAGTAGGGAGGGATACGACAAAAATTAGATGCACTTCGTGGACAAAATGGACAATCTCTTTCGAAGTATCAGGGTTTCATACGGAAACTCATCTGTTACAAAGGGATTTCAATTTTTGAACTTATTTTTGAACTCCAGACTTTTTGTGTGTTCAAAATGCACTATTCAAAGCCACATCATCAATTTTCAACCCTTTCTGACTTCATTTGTTATTTTTCATGTATTTACTTATTATTTTGAGCTATAAGACCCTGAAATTGAAAAGCATTTCAAATGAACTCTGAAAAGGTTGAAAGTTGGCATGGTATCATCATTTCATCCACATAGCATATGCAAGAAAGTTGAGAGGGTTACGGCAAAAATTGGATGCACTTCGTGTACAAAATGGGCAATCTCTTTCGAAGTATCAGGGTTACATACGGAAACTCGTCTGGTACAAAGGGATTTCATTTTTTTAAACTTATTTGAACTCCTGACTTTTTGTGTGTTCAAAATGCACCATTCAAAGCCACATCGTCAATTTTTAACCCTTTCTGAGTTCATTTGTTATTTTTCATGCATTTACTGCTTATTTTGAGCTATAAGACCCTGAAATTGAAAAGCATTTCAAATGAACTCTGAAAAGGTTGAAAGGTTGCATGGTATCATCATTTCACCCACATAGCATGTGCAAGAAAGTAGAGAGGGTTACGGCAAAAATTGGATGCACTTCGTGTACAAAACGGACAGGCTCTTTCGAGGTATGAGGGTTTCATACCGAAACTCGTCGGTTACAAAGGGATTTCATTTTTTGAACTTATTTGAACTCCAGACTTTTTCTATGTTCAAAATGCACCATTCAAAGCCACATCATCAATTTTCAACCCTTTCTGACTTCATTTGTTATTTTTCATGCATTTACTGATTGTTTTGAGCTATAAGACCCTGAAATTGAAAAGCACTTCAAATGAACTCTGAAAAGGTTGAAAGTTGGCATGATATCATCATTTCATCCACATAGCATGTGCAAGAATGTAGGGAGGGTTACGACAAAAACTAGATGCACTTCGTGTACAAAACGGACAGTCTCTTTTGAAGTATCAGGGTTTCACATGGAAACTCGTCTATTACAAAGGGATTTCATTTTTTGAACTTATTTGAACTCCAGACTTTTTCTGTGTTCAAAATGCACCATTCAAAGCCACATCAGCAATTTTCAACCCTTTCTGACTTCATTTGTTATTTTTCATGCATTTACTGATTATTTTGAGCTATAAGACCTTGAAATTGAACTCTGAAAAGGTTGAAAGGTTGCATGGTATCATCATTTCACCCACATAGCATGTGCAAGAAAGTAGAGAGGGTTACGGCAAAAATTGGATGCACTTCGTGTACAAAACGGACAGGCTCTTTCAAGGTATGAGGGTTTCATACCGAAACTCGTCGGTTACAAAGGGATTTCATTTTTTGAACTTATTTGAACTCCAGACTTTTTGTGTGTTCAAAATGCACTATTCAAAGCCACATCATCAATTTTCAACCCTTTCTGACTTCATTTGTTATTTTTCATGTATTTACTTATTATTTTGAGCTATAAGACCCTGAAATTGAAAAGCATTTCAAATGAACTCTGAAAAGGTTGAAAGTTGGCATGGTATCATCATTTCATCCACATAGCATATGCAAGAAAGTTGAGAGGGTTACGGCAAAAATTGGATGCACTTCGTGTACAAAATGGGCAATCTCTTTCGAAGTATCAGGGTTACATACGGAAACTCGTCTGGTACAAAGGGATTTCATTTTTTTAAACTTATTTGAACTCCTGACTTTTTGTGTGTTCAAAATGCACCATTCAAAGCCACATCGTCAATTTTTAACCCTTTCTGAGTTCATTTGTTATTTTTCATGCATTTACTGCTTATTTTGAGCTATAAGACCCTGAAATTGAAAAGCATTTCAAATGAACTCTGAAAAGGTTGAAAGGTTGCATGGTATCATCATTTCACCCACATAGCATGTGCAAGAAAGTAGAGAGGGTTACGGCAAAAATTGGATGCACTTCGTGTACAAAACGGACAGGCTCTTTCGAGGTATGAGGGTTTCATACCGAAACTCGTCGGTTACAAAGGGATTTCATTTTTTGAACTTATTTGAACTCCAGACTTTTTCTATGTTCAAAATGCACCATTCAAAGCCACATCATCAATTTTCAACCCTTTCTGACTTCATTTGTTATTTTTCATGCATTTACTGATTGTTTTGAGCTATAAGACCCTGAAATTGAAAAGCACTTCAAATGAACTCTGAAAAGGTTGAAAGTTGGCATGATATCATCATTTCATCCACATAGCATGTGCAAGAATGTAGGGAGGGTTACGACAAAAACTAGATGCACTTCGTGTACAAAACGGACAGTCTCTTTTGAAGTATCAGGGTTTCACATGGAAACTCGTCTATTACAAAGGGATTTCATTTTTTGAACTTATTTGAACTCCAGACTTTTTCTGTGTTCAAAATGCACCATTCAAAGCCACATCAGCAATTTTCAACCCTTTCTGACTTCATTTGTTATTTTTCATGCATTTACTGATTATTTTGAGCTATAAGACCTTGAAATTGAACTCTGAAAAGGTTGAAAGGTTGCATGGTATCATCATTTCACCCACATAGCATGTGCAAGAAAGTAGAGAGGGTTACGGCAAAAATTGGATGCACTTCGTGTACAAAACGGACAGTCTCTTTCGAAGTATGAGGGTTTCATACGGAATCTCGTCGGTTACAAAGGGATTTCATTTTTTGAACTTATTTGAACTCCAGACTTTTTCTATGTTCAAAATGCACCATTCAAAGCCACATCATCAATTTTCAACCCTTTCTGACTTCATTTGTTACTTTTCGTGCATTTACTGCTTATTTTGAGCTATAAGACCCTGAAATTGAAAAGCATTTGAAATGAACTCTGAAAAGGTTGAAAGTTGGCATGGCATCATCATTTCATCCACATAGCATGTGCAAGAAAGTAGGGAGGGATACGACAAAAATTAGATGCACTTCGTGTACAAAATGGACAATCTCTTTCGAAGTATCAGGGTTTCATACGGAAACTCATCTGTTACAAAGGGATTTCAATTTTTGAACTTATTTGAACTCCAGACTTTTTGTGTGTTCAAAATGCACTATTGAAAGCCACATCATCAATTTTCAACCCTTTCTGACTTCATTTGTTATTTTTCATGTATTTACTTATTATTTTGAGCTATAAGACCCTGAAATTGAAAAGCATTTCAAATGAACTCTGAAAAGGTTGAAAGTTGGCATGGTATCATCATTTCATCCACATAGCATATGCAAGAAAGTTGAGAGGGTTACGGCAAAAATTGGATGCACTTCGTGTACAAAATGGGCAATCTCTTTCGAAGTATCAGGGTTACATACGGAAACTCGTCTGGTACAAAGGGATTTCATTTTTTTAAACTTATTTGAACTCCTGACTTTTTGTGTGTTCAAAATGCACCATTCAAAGCCACATCGTCAATTTTTAACCCTTTCTGAGTTCATTTGTTATTTTTCGTGCATTTACTGCTTATTTTGAGCTATAAGACCCTGAAATTGAAAAGCATTTCAAATGAACTCTGAAAAGGTTGAAAGGTTGCATGCTATCATCATTTCACCCACATAGCATGTGCAAGAAAGTAGAGAGGGTTACGGCAAAAATTGGATGCACTTCGTGTACAAAACGGACAGGCTCTTTCGAGGTATGAGGGTTTCATACCGAAACTCGTCGGTTACAAAGGGATTTCATTTTTTGAACTTTTTTGAACTCCAGACTTTTTCTATGTTAAAAATGCACCATTCAAAGCCACATCATCAATTTTCAACCCTTTCTGACTTCATTTGTTATTTTTCATGCATTTACATATTATTTTGAGCTATAAGACCCTGAAATTGAAAAGCATTTCAAATGAACTCTGAAAAGGATGAAAGTTGGCATGCTATCATCTTTTCACCCACATAGCATGTGCAAGAAAGTAGAGAGGGTTACGGCAAAAATTGGATGCACTTCGTGTACAAAACGGACAGTCTCTTTCGAAGTATCAGGGTTTCATACGGAAACTCGTCTATTACAAAGGGATTTCATTTTTTGAACTTATTTGAACTCCAGACTTTTTCTGTGTTCAAAATGCACTATTTGAAGCCACATCGTCAATTTTCAACCCTTTCTGACATCATTTGTTATTTTTCATGCATTTACTGCTTATTTTGAGCTATAAGACCCTGAAATTGAAAAGCATTTCAAATGAACTCTGAAAAGGTTGAAAGGTTGCATGGTATCATCATTTCACCCACATAGCATGTGCAAGAAAGTAGAGAGGGTTACGGCAAAAATTGGATGCACTTCGTGTACAAAACGGACAGGCTCTTTCGAGGTATGAGGGTTTCATACCGAAACTC
The DNA here is from genome assembly GCF_002575655.3 of Aegilops tauschii subsp. strangulata. Lineage (NCBI taxonomy): Eukaryota > Viridiplantae > Streptophyta > Magnoliopsida > Poales > Poaceae > Aegilops > Aegilops tauschii. The sequence continues at coordinate 36,069 of NW_027333073.1, forward strand.
GTCGGTTACAAAGGGATTTCATTTTTTGAACTTATTTGAACTCCAGACTTTTTCTGTGTTCAAAATGCACCATTCAAAGCAACATCAGCAATTTTCAACCCTTTCTGACTTCATTTGTTATTTTTCATGCATTTACTGATTATTTTGAGCTATAAGACCTTGAAATTGAACTCTGAAAAGGTTGAAAGGTTGCATGGTATCATCATTTCACCCACATAGCATGTGCAAGAAAGTAGAGAGGGTTACGGCAAAAATTGGATGCACTTCGTGTACAAAACGGACAGTCTCTTTCGAAGTATGAGGGTTTCATACGGAAACTCGTCGGTTACAAAGGGATTTCATTTTTTGAACTTATTTGAACTCCAGACTTTTTCTATGTTCAAAATGCACCATTCAAAGCCACATCATCAATTTTCAACCCTTTCTGACTTCATTTGTTACTTTTCATGCATTTACTGCTTATTTTGAGCTATAAGACCCTGAAATTGAAAAGCATTTGAAATGAACTCTGAAAAGGTTGAAAGTTGGCATGGTATCATCATTTCATCCACATAGCATGTGAAAGAAAGTAGGGAGGGATACGACAAAAATTAGATGCACTTCGTGTACAAAATGGACAATCTCTTTCGAAGTATCAGGGTTTCATACGGAAACTCATCTGTTACAAAGGGATTTCAATTTTTGAACTTATTTGAACTCCAGACTTTTTGTGTGTTCAAAATGCACTATTCAAAGCCACATCATCAATTTTCAACCCTTTCTGACTTCATTTGTTATTTTTCATGTATTTACTTATTATTTTGAGCTATAAGACCCTGAAATTGAAAAGCATTTCAAATGAACTCTGAAAAGGTTGAAACTTGGCATGGTATCATCATTTCATCCACATAGCATATGCAAGAAAGTTGAGAGGGTTACGGCAAAAATTGGATGCACTTCATGTACAAAATGGGCAATCTCTTTCGAAGTATCAGGGTTACATACGGAAACTCGTCTGGTACAAAGGGATTTCATTTTTTTAAACTTATTTGAACTCCTGACTTTTTGTGTGTTCAAAATGCACCATTCAAAGCCACATCGTCAATTTTTAACCCTTTCTGAGTTCATTTGTTATTTTTCATGCATTTACTGCTTATTTTGAGCTATAAGACCCTGAAATTGAAAAGCATTTCAAATGAACTCTGAAAAGGTTGAAAGGTTGCATGGTATCATCATTTCACCCACATAGCATGTGCAAGAAAGTAGAGAGGGTTACGGCAAAAATTGGATGCACTTCGTGTACAAAACGGACAGGCTCTTTCGAGGTATGAGGGTTTCATACCGAAACTCGTCGGTTACAAAGGGATTTCATTTTTTGAACTTATTTGAACTCCAGACTTTTTCTATGTTCAAAATGCACCATTCAAAGCCACATCATCAATTTTCAACCCTTTCTGACTTCATTTGTTATTTTTCATGCATTTACTGATTATTTTGAGCTATAAGCCCCTGAAATTGAAAAGCACTTCAAATGAACTCTGAAAAGGTTGAAAGTTGGCATGATATCATCATTTCATCCACATAGCATGTGCAAGAATGTAGGGAGGGTTACGACAAAAACTAGATGCACTTCGTGTACAAAACGGACAGTCTCTTTTGAAGTATCAGGGTTTCACATGGAAACTCGTCTATTACAAAGGGATTTCATTTTTTGAACTTATTTGAACTCCAGACTTTTTCTGTGTTCAAAATGCACCATTCAAAGCCACATCAGCAATTTTCAACCCTTTCTGACTTCATTTGTTATTTTTCATGCATTTACTGATTATTTTGAGCTATAAGACCTTGAAATTGAACTCTGAAAAGGTTGAAAGGTTGCATGGTATCATCATTTCACCCACATAGCATGTGCAAGAAAGTAGAGAGGGTTACGGCAAAAATTGGATGCACTTCGTGTACAAAACGGACAGTCTCTTTCGAAGTATGAGGGTTTCATACGGAAACTCGTCGGTTACAAAGGGATTTCATTTTTTGAACTTATTTGAACTCCAGACTTTTTCTATGTTCAAAATGCACCATTCAAAGCCACATCATCAATTTTCAACCCTTTCTGACTTCATTTGTTACTTTTCGTGCATTTACTGCTTATTTTGAGCTATAAGACCCTGAAATTGAAAAGCATTTGAAATGAACTCTGAAAAGGTTGAAAGTTGGCATGGTATCATCATTTCATCCACATAGCATGTGCAAGAAAGTAGGGAGGGATACGACAAAAATTAGATGCACTTCGTGTACAAAATGGACAATCTCTTTCGAAGTATCAGGGTTTCATACGGAAACTCATCTGTTACAAAGGGATTTCAATTTTTGAACTTATTTGAACTCCAGACTTTTTGTGTGTTCAAAATGCACTATTCAAAGCCACATTATTCAATTTTCAACCCTTTCTGACTTCATTTGTTATTTTTCATGTATTTACTTATTATTTTGAGCTATAAGACCCTGAAATTGAAAAGCATTTCAAATGAACTCTGAAAAGGTTGAAACTTGGCATGGTACCATCATTTCATCCACATAGCATATGCAAGAAAGTTGAGAGGGTTACGGCAAAAATTGGATGCACTTCGTGTACAAAATGGGCAATCTCTTTCGAAGTATCAGGGTTACATACGGAAACTCGTCTGGTACAAAGGGATTTCATTTTTTTAAACTTATTTGAACTCCTGACTTTTTGTGTGTTCAAAATGCACCATTCAAAGCCACATCGTCAATTTTTAACCCTTTCTGAGTTCATTTGTTATTTCTCGTGCATTTACTGCTTATTTTGAGCTATAAGACCCTGAAATTGAAAAGCATTTCAAATGAACTCTGAAAAGGTTGAAAGGTTGCATGCTATCATCATTTCACCCACATAGCATGTGCAAGAAAGTAGAGAGGGTTACGGCAAAAATTGGATGCACTTCGTGTACAAAACGGACAGGCTCTTTCGAGGTATGAGGGTTTCATACCGAAACTCGTCGGTTACAAAGGGATTTCATTTTTTGAACTTATTTGAACTCCAGACTTTTTCTATGTTAAAAATGCACCATTCAAAGCCACATCATCAATTTTCAACCCTTTCTGACTTCATTTGTTATTTTTCATGCATTTACTGATTATTTTGAGCTATAAGACCCTGAAATTGAAAAGCATTTCAAATGAACTCTGAAAAGGATGAAAGTTGGCATGCTATCATCTTTTCACCCACATAGCATGTGCAAGAAAGTAGAGAGGGTTACGGCAAAAATTGGATGCACTTCGTGTACAAAACGGACAGTCTCTTTCGAAGTATCAGGGTTTCATACGGAAACTCGTCTATTACAAAGGGATTTCATTTTTTGAACTTATTTGAACTCCAGACTTTTTCTGTGTTCAAAATGCACTATTTGAAGCCACATCATCAATTTTCAACCCTTTCTGACATCATTTGTTATTTTTCATGCATTTACTGCTTATTTTGAGCTATAAGACCCTGAAATTGAAAAGCATTTCAAATGAACTCTGAAAAGGTTGAAAGGTTGCATGGTATCATCATTTCACCCACATAGCATGTGCAAGAAAGTAGAGAGGGTTACGGCAAAAAATAGATGCACTTCGTGTACAAAACGGACAGACTCTTTTCAAGTATCAGGGTTTCACATGGAAACTCGTCTATTACAAAGGGATTTCATTTTTTGAACTTATTTGAACTCCAGACTTTTCCTGTGTTCAAAATACACCATTCAAATCCACATCATCAATTTTCAACCCTTTCTGACTTCGTTTGTTATTTTTCATGCATTTACTGATTATTTTGAGCTATAAGACCCTGAAATTGAAAAGCATTTGAAATGAACTCTGAAAAGGTTGAAAGTTGGCATGGTATCATCATTTCATCCACATAGCATGTGCAAGAAAGTAGGGAGGGATACGACAAAAATTAGATGCACTTCGTGTACAAAATGGACAATCTCTTTCGAAGTATCAGGGTTTCATACGGAAACTCATCTGTTACAAAGGGATTTCAATTTTTGAACTTATTTGAACTCCAGACTTTTTGTGTGTTCAAAATGCACTATTCAAAGCCACATCATCAATTTTCAACCCTTTCTGACTTCATTTGTTATTTTTCATGTATTTACTTATTATTTTGAGCTATAAGACCCTAAAATTGAAAAGCATTTCAAAGGAACTCTGAAAAGGTTGAAACTTGGCATGGTATCATCATTTCATCCACATAGCATATGCAAGAAAGTTGAGAGGGTTACGGCAAAAATTGGATGCACTTCGTGTACAAAATGGGCAATCTCTTTCGAAGTATCAGGGTTACATACGGAAACTCGTCTGGTACAAAGGGATTTCATTTTTTTAAACTTATTTGAACTCCTGACTTTTTGTGTGTTCAAAATGCACCATTCAAAGCCACATCGTCAATTTTTAACCCTTTCTGAGTTCATTTGTTATTTTTCATGCATTTACTGCTTATTTTGAGCTATAAGACCCTGAAATTGAAAAGCATTTCAAATGAACTCTGAAAAGGTTGAAAGGTTGCATGCTATCATCATTTCACCCACATAGCATGTGCAAGAAAGTAGAGAGGGTTACGGCAAAAATTGGATGCACTTCGTGTACAAAACGGACAGGCTCTTTCGAGGTATGAGGGTTTCATACCCAAACTCGTCGGTTACAAAGGGATTTCATTTTTTGAACTTATTTGAACTCCAGACTTTTTCTATGTTCAAAATGCACCATTCAAAGCCACATCATCAATTTTCAACCCTTTCTGACTTCATTTGTTATTTTTCATGCATTTACTGATTATTTTGAGCTATAAGACCCTGAAATTGAAAAGCATTTCAAATGAACTCTGAAAAGGATGAAAGTTGGCATGCTATCATCTTTTCACCCACATAGCATGTGCAAGAAAGTAGAGAGGGTTACGGCAAAAATTGGATGCACTTCGTGTACAAATCGGACAGTCTCTTTCGAAGTATCAGGGTTTCATACGGAAACTCGTCTATTACAAAGGGATTTCATTTTTTCAACTTATTTGAACTCCAGACTTTTTCTGTGTTCAAAATGCACTATTTGAAGCCACATCGTCAATTTTCAACCCTTTCTGACATCATTTGTTATTTTTCATGCATTTACTGCTTATTTTGAGCTATAAGACCCTGAAATTGAAAAGCATTTCAAATGAACTCTGAAAAGGTTGAAAGGTTGCATGGTATCATCATTTCACCCACATAGCATGTGCAAGAAAGTAGAGAGGGTTACGGCAAAAATTGGATGCACTTCGTGTACAAAACGGACAGTCTCTTTCGAAGTATTAGGGTTTCATACGGAAACTCGTCGGTTACAAAGGGATTTCATTTTTTGAACCTATTTGAACTCCAGACTTTTTCTATGTTCAAAATGCACCATTCAAAGCCACATCATCAATTTTCAACCCTTTCTGACTTCATTTGTTACTTTTCATGCATTTACTGCTTATTTTGAGCTATAAGACCCTGAAATTGAAAAGCATTTCAAATGAACTCTTAAAAGGTTGAAAGGTTGCATGGTATCATCATTTCACCCACATAGCATGTGCAAGAAAGTAGAGAGGGTTACGGCAAAAATTGGATGCACTTCGTGTACAAAACGGACAGTCTCTTTCGAAGTATGAGGGTTTCATACGGAAACTCGTCTATTACAAAGGGATTTCATTTTTTGCACTTATTTGAACTCCAGACTTTTTCTGTGTTCAAAATGCACCATTCAAAGCCACATCATCAATTTTCAACCCTTTCTGACTTCATTTGTTATTTTTCATGCATTTACTGATTATTTTGAGCTATAAGACCCTGAAATTGAAAAGCATTTCAAATGAACTCTGAAAAGGTTGAAAGTTGGCACGGTATCATCATTTCATCCACATAGCATGTGCAAGAAAGTAGGGAGGGTTACGACAAAAACTAGATGCACTTCGTGTACAAAACGGACAGTCTCTTTTCAAGTATCAGGGTTTCACATGGAAACTCGTCTATTACAAAGGGATTTCATTTTTTGAACTTATTTGAACTCCAGACTTTTTCTGTGTTCAAAATACACCATTCAAATCCACATCATCAATTTTCAACCCTTTCTGACTTCATTTGTTATTTTTCATGCATTTACTGATTATTTTGAGCTATAAGACCCTGAAATTGAAAAGCATTTCAAATGAACTCTGAAAAGGTTGAAAGTTGGCATGGTATCAACATTTCATCCACATAGCATGTGCAAGAAAGTAGGGAGGGATACGACAAAAATTAGATGCACTTCGTGTACAAAATGGACAATCTCTTTCGAAGTATCAGGGTTTCATACGGAAACTCATCTGTTACAAAGGGATTTCAATTTTTGAACTTATTTGAACTCCAGACTTTTTGTGTGTTCAAAATGCACTATTCAAAGCCACATCATCAATTTTCAACCCTTTCTGACTTCATTTGTTATTTTTCATGTATTTACTTATTATTTTGAGCTATAAGACCCTGAAATTGAAAAGCATTTCAAATGAACTCTGAAAAGGTTGAAAGTTGGCATGGTATCATCATTTCATCCACATAGCATATGCAAGAAAGTTGAGAGGGTTACGGCAAAAATTGGATGCACTTCGTGTACAAAATGGGCAATCTCTTTCGAAGTATCAGGGTTACATACGGAAACTCGTCTGGTACAAAGGGATTTCATTTTTTTAAACTTATTTGAACTCCTGACTTTTTGTGTGTTCAAAATGCACCATTGAAAGCCACATCGTCAATTTTTAACCCTTTCTGAGTTCATTTGTTATTTTTCATGCATTTACTGCTTATTTTGAGCTATAAGACCCTGAAATTGAAAAGCATTCCAAATGAACTCTGAAAAGGTTGAAAGGTTGCATGGTATCATCATTTCACCCACATAGCATGTGCAAGAAAGTAGAGAGGGTTACGGCAAAAATTGGATGCACTTCGTGTACAAAACGGACAGGCTCTTTCGAGGTATGAGGGTTTCATACCGAAACTCGTCGGTTACAAAGGGATTTCATTTTTTGAACTTATTTGAACTCCAGACTTTTTCTATGTTCAAAATGCACCATTCAAAGCCACATCATCAATTTTCAACCCTTTCTGACTTCATTTGTTACTTTTCATGCATTTACTGCTTATTTTGAGCTATAAGACCCTGAAATTGAAAAGCATTTCAAATGAACTCTGAAAAGGATGAAAGTTGGCATGCTATCATCATTTCACCCACATAGCATGTCCAAGAAAGTAGAGAGGGTTACGGTAAAAATTGGATGCACTTCGTGTACAAAACGGACAGTCTCTTTCGAAGTATCAGGGTTTCATACGGAAACTCGTCGGTAACAAAGGGATTTCATTTTTTGAACTTATTTGAACTCCAGACTTTTTCTGTGTTCAAAATGCACCATTCAAAGCCACATCATCAATTTTCAACCCTTTCTGACTTCATTTGTTATTTTTCATGCATTTACTTATTATTTTGAGCTATAAGACCCTGAAATTGAAAAGCATTTCAAATGAACTCTGAAAATGGTTGAAAGTTGGCATGGTATCATCATTTCATCCACATAGCATATGCAAGAAAGTTGAGAGGGTTACGGCAAAAATTGGATGCACTTCGTGTAACAAAATGGACAATCTCTTTCGAAGTATCAGGGTTACATACGGAAACTCGTCTGTTACAAAGGGATTTCATTTTTTTAACTTATTTGAACTCCTGACTTTTTGTGTGTACAAAATGCACCATTCAAATCCACATCATCAATTTTTAACCCTTTCTGACTTCATTTGTTATTTTTCATGCATTTACTACTTATTTTGAGCTATACGACCCTGAAATTGAAAAGCATTTCAAATGAACTCTGAAAAGGTTGAAACGTTGCATGGTATCATCATTTCACCCACATAGCATGTGCAAGAAAGTAGAGAGGGTTACGGCAAAAATTGGATGCACTTCGTGTACAAAGCGGACAGTCTCTTTCGAAGTATCAGGGTTTCATACGGAAACTCGTCGGTTACAAAGGGATTTCATTTTTTGAACTTATTTGAACTCCAGACTTTTTCTGTGTTCAAAATGCACCATTCAAAGCCACATCATCAATTGTCAACCCTTTCTGACTTCATTTGTTATTTTTCATGCATTTACTGATTATTTTGAGCTATAAGACCCTGAAATTGAAAAGCATTTCAAATGAACTCTGAAAAGGTTGAAAGTTCACACGGTATCATCATTTCATCCACATAGCATGTGCAAGAAAGTAGCGAGGGTTACGCCAAAAACTAGATGCACTTCGTGTACAAAACGGACAGTCTCTTTTGAAGTATCAGGGTTTCACATGGAATCTCGTCTGTTACAAAGGGATTTCAATTTTTGAACTTATTTGAACTCCAGACTTTTTGTGTGTTCAAAATGCACTATTCAAAGCCACATCATCAATTTTCAACCCTTTCTGACTTCATTTGTTATTTTTCATGCATTTACTTATTATTTTGAGCTATAAGACCGTGAAATTGAAAAGCATTTCAAATGAACTCTGAAAAGGTTGAAATTTGGCATATTATCATCATTTCATCCACATAGCATATGCAAGAAAGTTGAGAGGGTTACGCCAAAAACTAGATGCACTTCGTGTACAAAATAGACAGTCTCTTTCGAGGTATCAGGGTTACATACGGAAACTCGTCTGTTACAAAGGGATTTCATTTTTTTAAACTTATTTGAACTCCTGACTTTTTGTGTGTTCAAAATGCACTATTCAAAGCCACATCATCAATTTTCAACCCTTTCTGAGTTCATTTGTTATTTTTCATGTATTTACTTATTATTTTGAGCTATAAGACCGTGAAATTGAAAAGCATTTCAAATGAACTCTGAAAAGGTTGAAAGGTTGCATGGTATCATCGTTTCACCCACATGGCATGTGCAAGAAAGTTGAGAGGGTTACGGCAAAAATTGGATGCACTTCGTGTACAAAACGGACAGTCTCTTTCGAAGTATCAGGGTTTCATACGGAAACTCGGCTGTTACAAAGGGATTTCATTTTTTGAACTTATTTGAACTCCTGACTTTTTGTGTGTTCAAAATGCGCCATTCAAAACCACATCATCAATTTTCAACCCTTTCTGACTTCATTTGTTATTTTTCATGCATTTACTGATTATTTTGAGCTATAAGACCCTGAAATTGAAAAGCATTTCAAATGAACTGTGAAAAGGTTGAAAGTTGGCATGGTATCATCATTTCATCCACATAGCATATGCAAGGAAGTTGAGAGGGTTACGGCAAAAATTTGATGCACTTCGTGTACAAAAAGGACAATCTCTTTCGAAGTATCAGGGTTTCATACGGAAACTCGTCTGTTACAAAGGGATTTCATTTTTTTAAACTTATTTGAACTCCTGACATTTTGTGTGTTCAAAATGCACCATTCAAAGCCACATCATCAATTTTTAACACTTTCTGAGTTCATTTGTTATTTTTCATGCATTTACTGATTATTTTGAGCTATAAGACCCTGAAATTGAAAAGCATTTCAAATGAACTCTGAAAAGGTTGAAAGGTTGCATGGTATCATCATTTCACCCACATAGCATGTGCAAGAAAGTAGAGAGGGTTACGGCAAAAATTGGATGCACTTCGTGTACAAAACGGACAGTCTCTTTCGAAATATCAGGGTTTCATACGGAAACTCGTCTGTTACAAAGGGATTTCATTTTTTGAACTTATTTGAACTCCTGACTTTTTGTGTGTTCAAAATGCACCATTCAAAACCACATCATCAATTTTCAACCCTTTCTGACTTCATTTGTTATTTTTCATGCATTTACTGAATATTTTGAGCTATAAGACCCTGAAATTGAAAAGCATTTCAAATGAACTCTGAAAAGGTTGAAAGTTGGCATGGTATCATCATTTCATCCACATAGCATATGCAACGAAGTTGGGAGGGTTAAGGCAAAAATTGGATGCACTTCGTGTACAAAACGGACAGTCTCTTTCGAAGTATCAGGGTTTCATACGGAAACTCGTCTGTTACAAAGGGATTTCATTTTTTAAACTTATTTGAACTCCTGACTTTTTGTGTGTTCAAAATGCACCATTCAAAGCCACATCATCAATTTTTAACACTTTCTGAGTTCATTTGTTATTTTTCATGCATTTACTGATTATTTTGAGCTATAAGACCCTGAAATTGAAAAACATTTCAAATGAACTCTGAAACGGTTGAAAGGTTGCATGGTATCATCATTTCACCCACATAGCATGTGCAAGAAAGTAGAGAGGGTTACCGCAAAAATTGGATGCACTTCGTGTACAAAACGGACAGTCTCTTTCGAAGTATCAGGGTTTCGTACGGAAACTCGTCTGTTACAAAGGGATTTCATTTTTTGAACTTATTTGAACTCCTGACATTTTGTGTGTTCAAAATGCACCATTCAAAGCCACATCATCAATTTTTAACACTTTCTGAGTTCATTTGTTATTTTTCATGCATTTACTGATTATTTTGAGCTATAAGACCCTGAAATTGAAAAACATTTCAAATGAACTCTGAAACGGTTGAAAGGTTGCATGGTATCATCATTTCACCCACATAGCATGTGCAAGAAAGTAGAGAGGGTTACCGCAAAAATTGGATGCACTTCGTGTACAAAACGGACAGTCTCTTTCGAAGTATCAGGGTTTCGTACGGAAACTCGTCTGTTACAAAGGGATTTCATTTTTTGAACTTATTTGAACTCCTGACTTTTTGTGTGTTCAAAATGCACCATTCAAAACCACATCATCAATTTTCAACCCTTTCTGACTTCATTTGTTATTTTTCATGCATTTACTGAATATTTTGAGCTATAAGACCCTGAAATTGAAAAGCATTTCAAATGAACTCTGAAAAGGTTGAAAGTTGGCATGGTATCATCATTTCATCCACATAGCATATGCAACGAAGTTGGGAGGGTTAAGGCAAAAATTGGATGCACTTCGTGTACAAAATGGACAATCTCTTTCGAAGTATAAGGGTTTCATACGGAAACTCGTCTGTTACAAAGGGATTTCATTTTTTAAACTTATTTGAACTCCTGACTTTTTGTGTGTTCAAAATGCACCATTCAAAGCCACATCATCAATTTTTAACCCTTTCTGACTTCATTTGTTATTTTTCATGCATTTACTGCTTATTTTGAGCTATAAGACCCTGAAATTGAAAAGCATTTCAAATGAACTCTGAAAAGGTTGAAAGGTTGCATGGTATCATCATTTCACCCACATAGCATGTGCAAGAAAGTAGAGAGGGTTACGGCAAAAATTGGATGAACTTCGTGTACAAAGCGGACAGTCTCTTTCGAAGTATCAGGGTTTCATACGGAAACTCGTCGGTTACAAAGGGATTTCATTTTTTGAACTTATTTGAACTCCAGACTTTTTCTGTGTTCAAAATGCACCATTCAAAGCCACATCATCAATTGTCAACCCTTTCTGACCTCATTTGTTATTTTTCATGCATTTACAGATTATTTTGAGCTATAAGACCCTGAAATTGAAAAGCATTTCAAATGAACTCTGAAAAGGTTGAAAGTTCGCATGGTATCATCATTTCATCCACATAGCATGTGGAAGAAAGTAGGGAGGGTTACGCCAAAAACTAGATGCACTTCGTGTACAAAACGGACAGTCTCTTTTGAAGTATCAGGGTTTCACATGGAAACTCGTCTGTTACAAAGGGTTTCAATTTTTGAACTTATTTGAACTCCAGACTTTTTGTGTGTTCAAAATGCACTATTCAAAGCCACATCATCAATTTTCAACCCTTTCTAACTTCATTTGTTATTTTTCATGCATTTACTTATTATTTTGAGCTATAAGACCCTGAAATTGAAAAGCGTTTCAAATGAACTCTGAAAAGGTTGAAATTTGGCATGGTATCATCATTTCATCCACATAGCATATGCAAGAAAGTTGAGAGGGTAACGGCAAAAATTGGATGCACTTCGTGTACAAAATAGACAATCTCTTTCGAGGTATCAGGGTTACATACGGAAACTCGTCTGTTACAAAGGGATTTCATTTTTTTTAACTTATTTGAACTCCTGACTTTTTGTGTGTTCAAAATGCACCATTCAAAGCCACATCATCAATTTTTAACCCTTTCTGAGTTCATTTGTTATTTTTCATGCATTTACTACTTATTTTGAGCTATAAGACCCTGAAATTGAAAAGCATTTCAAATGAACTCTGAAAAGGTTGAAAGGTTGCATGGTATCATCATTTCACCCACATAGCATGTGCAAGAAAGTTGAGAGGGTTACGGAAAAATTGGATGCACTTCGTGTACAAAACGGACAGTCTCTTTCGAAGTATCAGGGTTTCATACGGAAACTCGTCTGTTACAAAGGGATTTCATTTTTTGAACTTATTTGAACTCCTGACTTTTTGTGTGTTCAAAATGCACCATTCAAAACCACATCATCAATTTTCAACCCTTTCTGACTTCATTTGTTATTTTCCATGCATTTACTGATTATTTTGAGCTATAAGACACTGAAATTGAAAAGCATTTCAAATGAACTCTGAAAAGGTTGAAAGTTGGCATTGTATCATCATTTCATCCACATATCATATGCAAGGAAGTTGAGAGGGTTACGGCAAAAATTGGATGCACTTCGTGTACAAAACGGACAATCTCTTTCGAAGTATCAGGGTTTCATACGGAAACTCGTCTGTTACAAAGGGATTTCATTTTTTTAAACTTATTTGAACTCCTGACTTTTTGTGTGTTCAAAATGCACCATTCAAAGCCACATCATCAATTTTTAACCCTTTCTGAGTTCATTTGTTATTTTTCATGCATTTACTGATTATTTTGAGCTATAAGACCCTGAAATTGAAAAGCATTTCAAATGAACTCTGAAAAGGATGAAAGTTGGCATGCTATCATCTTTTCACCCACATAGCATGTGCAAGAAAGTAGAGAGGGTTACGGCAAAAATTGGATGCACTTCGTGTACAAAACGGACAGTCTCTTTCGAAGTATCAGGGTTTCATACGGAAACTCGTCTATTACAAAGGGATTTCATTTTTTGAACTTATTTGAACTCCAGACTTTTTATGTGTTCAAAATGCACTATTTGAAGCCACATCGTCAATTTTCAACCCTTTCTGACATCATTTGTTATTTTTCATGCATTTACTGCTTATTTTGAGCTATAAGACCCTGAAATTGAAAAGCATTTCAAATGAACTCTGAAAAGGTTGAAAGGTTGCATGGTATCATCATTTCACCCACATAGCATGTGCAAGAAAGTAGAGAGGGTTACGGCAAAAATTGGATGCACTTCGTGTACAAAACGGACAGTCTCTTTCGAAGTATTAGGGTTTCATACGGAAACTCGTCGGTTACAAAGGGATTTCATTTTTTGAACTTATTTGAACTCCAGACTTTTTCTATGTTCAAAATGCACCATTCAAAGCCACATCATCAATTTTCAACCCTTTCTGACTTCATTTGTTACTTTTCATGCATTTACTGCTTATTTTGAGCTATAAGACCCTGAAATTGAAAAGCATTTCAAATGAACTCTTAAAAGGTTGAAAGGTTGCATGGTATCATCATTTCACCCACATAGCATGTGCAAGAAAGTAGAGAGGGTTACGGCAAAAATTGGATGCACTTCGTGTACAAAACGGACAGTCTCTTTCGAAGTATGAGGGTTTCATACGGAAACTCGTCTATTACAAAGGGATTTCATTTTTTGCACTTATTTGAACTCCAGACTTTTTCTGTGTTCAAAATGCACCATTCAAAGCCACATCATCAATTTTCAACCCTTTCTGACTTCATTTGTTATTTTTCATGCATTTACTGATTATTTTGAGCTATAAGACCCTGAAATTGAAAAGCATTTCAAATGAACTCTGAAAAGGTTGAAAGTTGGCACGGTATCATCATTTCATCCACATAGCATGTGCAAGAAAGTAGGGAGGGTTACGACAAAAACTAGATGCACTTCGTGTACAAAACGGACAGTCTCTTTTCAAGTATCAGGGTTTCACATGGAAACTCGTCTATTACAAAGGGATTTCATTTTTTGAACTTATTTGAACTCCAGACTTTTTCTGTGTTCAAAATACACCATTCAAATCCACATCATCAATTTTCAACCCTTTCTGACTTCATTTGTTATTTTTCATGCATTTACTGATTATTTTGAGCTATAAGACCCTGAAATTGAAAAGCATTTCAAATGAACTCTGAAAAGGTTGAAAGTTGGCATGGTATCATCATTTCATCCACATAGCATGTGCAAGAAAGTAGGGAGGGATACGACAAAAATTAGATGCACTTCGTGTACAAAATGGACAATCTCTTTCGAAGTATCAGGGTTTCATACGGAAACTCATCTGTTACAAAGGGATTTCAATTTTTGAACTTATTTGAACTCCAGACTTTTTGTGTGTTCAAAATGCACTATTCAAAGCCACATCATCAATTTTCAACCCTTTC
>NW_027333076.1:0-25000 GCF_002575655.3 Aegilops tauschii subsp. strangulata
TCAAACCTATATAGTTTTTGCTTCAAAGAAATAGAAATATCATGAAATAGAAATATCATCATATAGAGTCAGGGAATGGAATAGAGTCAGCGAATGAAGCATATTCATTAACAACTCCATTTACGGATCAAAAATGAAAAAAAAGAAAGCATTGCCTTCTTTACTATATCTTGTATTTATCGTACTTTTGCCTTGGGGGGTCTCTTCCTCATTTAACAAATGTCTGGAACTTTGGATTAAGAATTGGTGGAATACCAGGCAATCCGAAACTCTCTTAACTGATATTCAAGAGAAAAGGATTCTAGAAAGATTCATAGAATTAGAAGAACTTTCTCTCTTGGACGAGATGATAAAAGGGAAACTAAAGACACATGTACAAAAACCTCCTACAGGAATACACAAGGAAATAATACAATGGGTCAAAATAAATAATGAGGATCATCTCCATACCATTTTGCATTTCTCGACAAATATAATCTGTTTGGCTATTCTAAGTGGTTCTTTTTTTCTGGGTAAAGAGGAACTTGTCATTTTGAATTCTTGGGTTCAGGAATTCTTCTATAATTTAAATGACTCAATAAAAGCTTTTTTTATTCTTTTAGTTACTGATTTTTTTGTTGGATTTCACTCCACCCGTGGTTGGGAACTAGTAATTCGTTGGGTCTACAACGATTTTGGATGGGCTCCTAACGAGCTTATTTTCACTATTTTTGTTTGTAGTTTTCCAGTAATTCTAGATACATGTTTGAAATTTTGGGTCTTTTTTTGTTTAAATCGTCTATCTCCTTCGCTTGTAGTCATTTATCATTCAATTAGTGAAGCATAAATTCATTTGATCTCCCGATATTAATATTAATCAAATTAGCAAGCATCTTTTTTTAGAAAGAAAGCCCTTTTCCATTTTAGCAAAATTCTTTCTATTTATACCTACTTTAAGGTATTCATCATTGCAGTACAACTGTTGCAGTAGAATGACAACAGATTCGTGTATAGGGAACTAGATTAGCTTAGCTACCTATCTAATTTATTGTAGAAATTCTGGGATCTGCGATTGGACATGGAAAATAGAAATACTTTTTCTTGGGTAAAGGAACAGATAACTCGATCGATTTCTGTAGCGATCATGATATACGTAATAACTCGGACATCTATTTCAAATGCATATCCCATTTTTGCGCAGCAGGGTTATGAAAACCCACGAGAAGCAACTGGACGAATTGTATGTGCCAATTGCCATTTAGCTAGCAAGCCCGTCGATATTGAAGTTCCCCAAGCTGTGCTTCCCGATACTGTATTTGAAGCAGTTCTTCGAATTCCTTATGATATGCAATTGAAACAAGTTCTTGCTAATGGAAAAAAGGGAGGGTTGAATGTAGGTGCTGTTCTTATTTTGCCCGAGGGATTCGAATTAGCGCCGCCCGATCGTATTTCCCCTGAGTTAAAAGAAAAGATAGGAAATCTTGCTTTTCAGAGTTATCGTCCCGATAAAAAAAACATTCTTGTGATAGGCCCTGTTCCCGGTAAGAAATATAGTGAAATTGTCTTTCCCATTCTTTCCCCTGATCCTGCTACGAAGAAAGATGCTCATTTCTTAAAATATCCCATATATGTAGGGGGAAACCGAGGAAGAGGACAGATCTATCCTGATGGTAGCAAGAGTAACAATACAGTCTATAATGCTACGTCAACAGGTATAGTAAGAAAAATACTACGTAAAGAAAAGGGGGGGTATGAAATATCCATAGTTGATGCATCAGATGGACGCCAAGTGATTGATATTATACCTCCCGGACCAGAACTTCTTGTTTCAGAGGGGGAATCCATCAAGCTTGATCAACCATTAACAAGCAATCCTAATGTGGGAGGTTTTGGTCAGGGGGACGCAGAAATCGTGCTTCAGGATCCATTACGTGTCCAAGGCCTTTTGTTCTTCTTCGCATCCGTTATTTTGGCACAAGTTTTTTTGGTTCTCAAAAAGAAACAGTTTGAAAAGGTTCAATTGTACGAAATGAATTTCTAGGTCCCGGGATTTCTTACCATCAAGTTGGTAAAAAGCCTCGATTTATTGGCAATTGCTAGAATTATCTATGATCTATTTTGGAAATCCTTTTTTTGTTTAGACTGCTTTTTGTTTATGAGATGTCTGGAATTCCTTATTTATATCCCATGCAAAAGAAGAGAATCCAAGGCAAAGGCGAGAACAATAAAATTAAAATTTCTTCCTTTTCGGAGGGATTGCAGGTCTTCTTAATCGTCTATTCGGCACAAGAAAAAGGCTTTTTCTTGTGCCGATTCTTCTTGTATCAAAATAAGAATCCTTTTTCTTCCTAATTCGTCAAAGATTACTATTTCTTCTTTATTCGGGTCTGTCTCTTGGACCTCTTTTTCTTTTGCTTAGGTTTAGCCGAGGTAGTGGACAAACAGAGGGGAAGAAAATATGGCGGGGGAAAAATTTCTTGTGATTGTGAGCAAATTGCTTGGCTTGTTTAATTAAGTTCAACTTCAAATTTACAGAAATTTTGCAAAAAAAAAGTAAACTCTTCCATTGAAGGTTTTTTTTATTTTTAGGCTAGTTGAATAGTTTTGATTAAGGTTTTATTAGTTTATTACTCGAAACTAAATCAAGGATTTTCAGGATACTTCCTTCGTGGAATAAGATATTGGATCCTCGAGTGATCTCTTTTTCTTGTTGCTTCATAAGAGTGAATCGAATAGATTCAATTCGCGTTATAAGAGTAAAAATTCCGCGGGTCCTTTCCGCTCTAATCAGATAAAGGGGGGTAAGGACCCGCTAAGCTCCTACTTTTTCATGTTTACAATCTGGTCCCTCCGATTACTATAGAGATGAACCCAATCCAGAATATGAACCATAAAAGAAAACACCTACTAAACCAATCACAGCAATACCAGCTACAGTACCTATCAGCCAAAGAGGAATTCTTCCAGTAGTATCGGCCATTTCCCCTACTTTCCTCCACATTTTATCAATTGGTCATGCTAGAGACAAAAACAGTCATGGGTAGTTATAAGGATGGTATCCTTCCAAATGGGATAAGAGAATTCTTATTAGTCTCTTTCTTTCTCTCAATTGAAGAAGTAATTGGAAAATAAAACAGCAAGTACAAAAATGAGTAATAAACCCCAGTATAGACTGGTACGATTCAATTCAACATTTTGTTCATTCGGGTTTGATTGTGTCATAGTTCTATAGTTGGAATTTGTTTTATCGTTGGATGAACTGCATTGCTGATATTGATCCCAAGAAAAAAACAGTAGGTACAGCTAGTCCGTGAATAGCCAGCCATCGCACTGTAAAAATAGGATAGGTTCGATCTATGGTCATTGAGGGCCTCCTAAAAGGATCTACTAAATTCATCGAGTTGTTCTAAAGAATCAAAACGGTCGGTTATTAACGGAATTCCTTGTCGGCTTTCCGTGAAATACTCGTTTGCCTAGGACTTCCAAACACGTCATAAGCTAAACCCGTACTGACAAATAACCAACCCGCAATGAATAGGGAAGGTATAGTAATGCTATGAATAACCCAGTATCGAATACTGGTAATAATATCAGCAAAAGAACGTTCTCCCGTGCTTCCAGACATGCTGAACTCCCAAAATTTTTGTACATTCAAAAAAGGAATTGATTCCGTAAAAGATGGGATCGACCAGTAAATAGAAAATTACTGATATTTCATCCTTGTGAGATTGTCAATTTTGTACCAAAGGTGTATTTTGAGTATACCGAATTAGTATAGCTATCCTTCCTATGGCACAGCAATCTGGTTTTGCCTGGTTCCGAAACATAATTACTTTTTTATTTTTTTTGTCTATAGGTAAGCTATATGTTATTCAAGGCATCAATAGAAAACCCCATTTTTGTAGGTTCTACTTACTTTTCATTGGCTTCGGAATATATAGAGTAATTCGGAATAGCAGCCAAAATCTTGGGAAAATCTAAGTTAATGATCAATAGGTTTGGATAAATAATTTAGGAAGGATATTCTCATACTGACACAATACAAGGACAAGTATATGTGAAATCTATCCTTTCATAATTCGTAATTCATCCTTGTATTGTTTGTTGGATTAGGTCTAACTTTCTTGACCAAACTGCGAGCGCGGAACTTTACGAGATGAAATAGGGAAAGACAGAAGATAGAATAGAACTTAAAAGGATAATTGAAGTGACTCGTCTTCGAATCTACTTTGGTTGGAGTTCGAAAAAGGAATAAAAATAAAGTAAATTCAAGGAAGAGCTTTCTTTTTTTTTTTAACAGCCCCTTGGCAGGTCGTGGAATGCTTTTGTTCTCCTCTTATTCCATATGGAATACAATCAGTTAAAATAAGAAGGAATAGGGGAATATTCGATCGTTCACTCCAAAACGAGGGTCCTATTGAAAAAGAAATTATCCAAAATAGAAAGAAGTTTTTTTTTCAAATTCAATTGTTTATTTATCTCTTATTCAAAAATTTCCCTGAAAATTGAATGAAAAAATGAAATTCAATGGGGTTAGATGATCTAGTTCTTAATATTATTACTTTACTCAATTGACAAATTCCACAACAAATCTCTTGATTCGGAATTAGGGACTCATGTATCATCTGATGAATCCACTTTCTTTTACACTTCTGTATCTTACTCTACCTTGTTTTTTAGTATTATCTAAAATAACTGATGAATTCTGAATTTTCCATAACTTAGGTAAATGCTTTACCAACATATGTAGTGTAGTAAAAAAAAATAAATGGAATTTAACTCTTTCATGCTTACTTTAACTAGTTATTTTGGTTTTCTACTGGCTGCTTTAACTATAACCCCAGCTCTATTTATTGGCTTGAACAAGATACGCCTTATTTGAATTGACTGAATAATTATAATTCAGAAAAGAAAAATCTTTCTTTGGGATTCCTGGCATTCTACGACTCTTTTCCAGACTAATTAGGAATTCTTTTCTTGGTCATTGAGATTCGTGGATAATTTAGAGTACTATTTAGGGATAGATCGTACCTCTTTTTTTATCCCCTCGAACAAATCGAAATGATTGAAGTTTTTCTATTTGGAATCGTCTTAGGCCTAATTCCTATTACTTTAGCGGGATTATTCGTGACTGCGTATTTGCAATACAGGCGTGGGGATCAGTTGGATCTTTGATTGAGTCATTTTTTTTTGATTGACCTCCTCCAGACCAGAGAGGAGGTCAAATTGAAATTGGAGTTACAATTCAATTTTGTTAAGTTATTTTACTCTGCTTCGACATAAAATAGATGGAATCACGCTCTGTAGGATTTGAACCTACGACATCGGGTTTTGGAGACCCGCGTTCTACCGAACTGAACTAAGAGCGCTTTCATTCATTCAAAAAGAAAATCTTTTTCTATTCCTAATGTATCTCACGTACGTATAGTCTCCACAAATTCAAGTTATACCCACTTTACTTTAATTGATCTCGTCGCTACTGCCTATAAAGAAGAAAGAAGTAATAGGTAGGGATGACAGGATTTGAACCTGTGACATTTTGTACCCAAAACAAACGCGCTACCAAGCTGCGCTACATCCCTTTTCCAAATTAAATTGTTGTACAATGCCATTGTACACAATTCCTGTCTTCTTTTCCACATCATAATTTTCTTCTTCTTTCTATTTTCTTCTTCTTTCTTTCTCTATCTATATATAGAACCCTCGTGTCATTTCTTCTTTTTGGTCTCATATAATTAAGGAATTATATACATATAAAATCCAATATAATTTCGCCTATAAAAGAAGGATTACTTTTCCTTGCTAATATATAGGAAGAAGGGGTCATCTTTTTCTTTTTTAGGGATAGGAAAATTTCGTCGATATGGTTCATTTTATATATAGCATAACAATCTTGGGCAAGAGTTTATGATCATATATGTATTCCAACAAGGAAGGAGGATTTTCAATGCGGGATATAAAAACATATCTCTCTGTAGCACCCGTGCTAAGTACTCTATGGTTTGGTGCTTTAGCAGGTTTATTGATAGAAATTAATCGTTTATTCCCAGATGCTTTGTCATTCCCTTTTTTTTAATTCTAGTTATTGCTATGGGAGGGATAGATTTCTTCGTGATATGACAAAATTTGATCCTTTTCAATCTTTTTTTAGTATCGGAAGGAAAAAGAAAGAAAAGATGGATTGGGTTGAACCTCAGAGTCATTAAAAATTTTGTAAACCCCATTTTTGAAAATAGAAATTCAATTTAAAGGGGTACCCAAGCTAAATAAGGCCTCAGAAATCAGAGCATAGAAAAGGTGGGGCTGGCTAATTAAATGAAAGGATTTCGAACCAAAATCTTTGCTAATTCGACAAGGATTGTATTCTTTAATTATTTCTCTATTTTTTATTACTTAATTTAAGAATAAAAAAAAATTATTCTAATGAATTTTATTCTTCTTCTTCGGATTCAAAATAGAAGAATAAAAGAATAAGTAGAAGAATTAAGTTAAGTCAATCCAAAAAGAAAAGGAGGTTCATGGCCAAGGGAAAAGATGTTAGAATCAGAGTTATTTTGGAATGCATCAGTTGTGTTCGAAAAGGTGCCAATGAGGAATCGACGGGGATTTCTAGATATAGTACTCAAAAGAATCGCCACAATACACCCGGACAATTAGAATTCAAAAAATTTTGTCGTTATTGTCGCAAGCATACGACTCATCACGAAATAAAGAAATAGGAACATCGTGTGTTCGATCTTTCCAAACAACAGAAAGAGTAAGAACTTCATATTTAATATATAAAGAAAACATAGTATAGAATACAAAATACAAATCAACTCATCTGATTTCCGGTAGATATTATTTCATATGTATAGAGGGTATTCATATACTATAATATGAATCAAATAAGATATGGATCAAAGAAAAACTACTTCTTCTGGATCCTAAATTAATAAAATAAAGAAGTGAATTTTCAAATTTTCAAATTTTAAATAAGGAATAAATCATGTATACATCTAAACAACCTTTTCTTAAATCTAAGCAACCCTTTAGTAAATCCAAGCAAACTTTTAATAAATCCAAGCAACCCTTTCGTAAATCCAAGCAAACTTTTCGTAAATTCAAGCAACCTTTTCGTAAATCTAAACAACCTTTTCGTAGGCGTCCCCGGATTGGCCCGGGAGATCGAATTGATTATAGAAACATGAGTTTAATTAATAGATTTATTAGTGAACAAGGAAAAATATTATCGAGACGAATAAATAGATTAACCTTGAAACAACAACGATTAATTACTCTTGCTATAAAACAGGCTCGTATTTTATCTTTCTTACCGTTTCGTAACTATGAGAACGAAAAGCAATTTCAAGCCCAGTCAATTTCAATAATTACAGGTTCTAGACCCAGAAAAAATAGACATATTCCTCAATTAACGCAAAAGTACAATTCCAATCGAAACTTAAGAAACAACAACCAAAATTTAAGAAACAACAACCGGAACTTAAGTTCCGATTGTTGATGTTTTATTCGAATTCGAAAGGGCCAGACCTATATATATTATAAAGAAAGTAATCCAGCTCGTTGATTCCTACCACTTAATCTTAATTTATTGTATCTTCCCGGAGAGGGAACTCCGGGAATTCATCTTTTATTATTCCAGTATATTACTTTATTTATACCTTTAATTGATGATCTTTATTTTATTGGAAATCGTGTAAAGATTATTTGGATTTGATACAGCTACTTGTGCAAGCATTTTACGATTAAGAATCAATTTCTTCTTGTACAGGTTGTGTATTAATTTACTATAACTATCGAATACTTTATATACCCGCGTTGCTGCGTTTATCCGAGTGATCCACAAACGACGAAAATCCCTCTTTTGCCTACCTCTATCTCGATGAGAGGAAACAAAAGCTCTTTTTACCTGTTGGGTAATCATTCGATTAAGTCTTAAATGAGCCCCTCTAAAGTTTGAGGCAAATGAACGCATTTTTGTTCGTCGTCTCCGGGCTATATATCCTCGCGGAACTCTGGTCATTGAATCAAATTAACCTTAATGAATAACTAATGATTTCTCTTCTTTTAGCCACCCTTTTTCTCATTAATAACAAAACTAATTATTCCGATATATAAAATATTAATTCCAATGGCTTTTGCTATAGTAACCTTCCCAACCACGATTTTTTATTCCACTCCGTTCAGTTATTTCTATACGAAATAACAAATTCATTCTAATAATACTAAAAAAAATAGTGGGTTCCATCGTTTCTATGGTTCCCTTTTAAACGGTGAGGCCCTCTCTATACACCGGAGCCCTTTCTTTCATCAAAAGGTATTGCGAACTTGTATAGTCCACATTCTTTGGCTCTACCTATCCATTATAGAGTAAATAGCTCTTTTCACAATAAGAGTTATCCATACAGTGACGGTATTTAATTATGAAAGTTGGCTAAGTAGCTGACCCTGTTAGTCCGTTCTTTTAAGATAAAGGAGCATAAGCCTTTTTCTTTTTATTACTATTTCCTCCGCTTAATGGATAACCATTTGCTACCAATGGGAGAATTGCTTCTTATTTCCAATTTAGATAATTGGATTTGCACCAAAGGAAACCATAAATTCCATATACCATAGAAATCTAGGATAGAGAAGCTATATCCTATTCATTGGTACTAATCATGGATACTTCAATTTTTTTTATATTTGTTTGAAGTCATGATCTGAACGAGTCGCACATACACCCTAGCACATGTTCCTCGACGCTGAGGGCATCCTTTAAGCGCGGCCGTTTTTCGAGCATTTCGTATTGGCTGTCTTGCGTTTCTAATAAGTTGTTTAACCGTCGGCATGTTGTATGTATATAGAAAAAAATGGATTGGTTTAGATCCATCTTAACCTGATGATTGCTCATCATGAAGTCTTTCTATTTTCTATTAAATCGAGGAAAACACGAATTTAGCTGTGAAATAACTTTACAAGAAATCCGGACACTACCAATCCTTAAACATTTCTGGAAACCACACTGGATCAGTATCGCAGTGCTTGTCAATCATTTCATCCCCTACAATATCGACAAGTCCATAAGCTTTGGCTTCGTCTGCTGACATAAAAACATCCCTTTCCATGTCTTCGGATACAACCCAAAAAGGCTTGCCTGTTCTTACTGCATAAACCCTTGTGATCATTTCGCGAACTTTGTGTAACTCTTCTACTTCTAGTAAAAATTCTGGTGTCCTTGCCCGATAATAAGCACTAGCAGGTTGGTGAAGCATAATCCTCGCGTGAGGGAATGCTATACGCTTGGTGGGTTCTCCTCCAAGCAGAATGAAGGACGCCATGGAGGCGGCTATTCCGAGGCATATTGTATATATATCTGGTGTCACCGTTTGCATCGTATCAAAAATAGCCATTCCTGAGATTAGCCACCCGCCTGGGGAGTTTATAAACAAAAAAATATCACTAATTCCATCTTCTATACTCAGATATACCATGAGACCTGTAATATGATTCGTGATCTCGCAACGAATCTCTTGACCTAAAAAAAGTGTCCTTTCTCGATACATAACATTGTATAAGTCAACCCAAGTCGCTTCTTCATCTCCAGGAATCCGGTAAGGTACTTTTGGAACACCAATGGGCATATTAGATTAATATTATTAAATTTAAGTAAGAAAACCACACTTTAATATGGAAACGTAAGAATGGAACAGAAAGAAAGAATCCGCAGTTTATTGTCTTAATTTTTATTCTTATTCTATATGAATACTATAGATTCTATTAATACGTAGATTGAAAGGTTATACATATAAGGAATGTAAGACAGATTGAATAAAGAAAAAGGAATGGGTGATTCGAATGCTAAACAAAGAGGGGTAGCGATCTATTCTTCGTTTTTTCCAAATTGGCCAAGTTACCCATTGCATATTGGCACTTATCGAGTATAGAATAGATCTGCTTCTCTTTCTTCTTATGAACAGAATTGGCTTCTTATTTTTAATGGAATGAAATAAATATTCGCGCTTTCTGACACAGAATCCCCTAGAAGGGTTAGGTACATAGGATATGGATAGTCTTTTTCAATGCGATAAAATAAAGCGACATCGTGTCTATTTTTCTTTGCTAAAGGGGTATTTCCATGGGTTTGCCTTGGTATCGTGTTCATACTGTCGTATTGAATGATCCGGGTCGATTGCTTGCGGTGCATATAATGCACACAGCTCTAGTTTCTGGTTGGGCTGGCTCAATGGCTTTATACGAATTAGCAGTTTTTGATCCCTCTGATCCTGTTCTGGATCCAATGTGGAGACAAGGTATGTTCGTAATTCCCTTCATGACTCGTTTAGGAATAACGGATTCGTGGGGTGGTTGGAGTATTTCAGGAGGAACTGTAACAAATCCGGGTATTTGGAGTTATGAAGGTGTGGCAGGTACGCATATTGTGTTTTCTGGCTTGTGTTTCTTGGCAGCGATCTGGCATTGGGTATATTGGGACCTAGAAATATTCTCTGATGAGCGGACGGGAAAACCCTCTTTGGATTTGCCCAAGATCTTTGGAATTCATTTATTTCTTGCAGGGGTGGCTTGCTTTGGCTTTGGGGCATTTCATGTAACGGGTTTGTATGGTCCTGGGATATGGGTATCCGATCCTTATGGACTAACTGGAAAAGTACAAGCTGTAAATCCAGCGTGGGGTGCAGAAGGTTTTGATCCTTTTGTTCCGGGGGGAATAGCTTCTCATCATATTGCTGCGGGTACATTGGGTATATTAGCGGGCTTATTCCATCTTAGTGTCCGTCCGCCTCAACGTCTATATAAAGGATTACGTATGGGCAATATTGAAACTGTACTTTCCAGTAGTATCGCTGCTGTTTTTTTTGCAGCTTTCGTAGTTGCTGGAACTATGTGGTATGGGTCAGCAACGACCCCAATCGAATTATTTGGGCCTACTCGTTATCAGTGGGATCAGGGATACTTTCAGCAAGAAATATATCGAAGAGTTAGCAATGGTTTAGCCGAAAATCTTAGTTTATCAGAAGCTTGGTCTAAAATTCCCGAAAAATTAGCCTTTTATGATTATATTGGTAATAATCCGGCAAAAGGGGGATTATTCAGAGCAGGCTCAATGGACAATGGGGATGGAATAGCTGTTGGATGGTTAGGACATCCCGTCTTTAGAGATAAAGAAGGACGTGAGCTTTTTGTACGCCGTATGCCTACTTTTTTTGAAACATTTCCGGTTGTTTTGGTAGATGAGGAGGGAATTGTTAGAGCAGACGTTCCTTTTAGAAGAGCAGAATCCAAATATAGTGTTGAACAAGTAGGTGTAACGGTGGAGTTCTATGGTGGCGAACTTAATGGAGTAAGTTATTCTGATCCTGCTACTGTAAAAAAATATGCGAGGCGTTCTCAATTAGGGGAAATTTTTGAATTAGACCGGGCTACTTTGAAATCTGATGGTGTTTTTCGCAGCAGTCCAAGGGGTTGGTTCACTTTTGGTCATGCTACCTTTGCTTTGCTCTTCTTTTTCGGACACATTTGGCATGGCGCTAGAACATTGTTCCGAGATGTTTTTGCTGGTATTGATCCAGATTTGGATGCTCAAGTGGAATTTGGAACATTCCAAAAAGTGGGAGATCCA
This sequence comes from Aegilops tauschii subsp. strangulata, assembly GCF_002575655.3. NCBI lineage: Eukaryota > Viridiplantae > Streptophyta > Magnoliopsida > Poales > Poaceae > Aegilops > Aegilops tauschii. Next base: position 11,600 of record NW_027333076.1, read on the forward strand.
ACTACAAGGAAACAGGCAGTCTGATACACATTGTTATAGTATCTTTCACCTCTCTTTTTTGATTTGACATGGGAAACATCTCCCATCCTTTCTTTGACTCTTTTTCTTTCTTTATATGGGAAATTCTCCCAAATGACAAATGAATAGGTGTGGAAGTTATAATTGTAAATAAACCAGGATCGAATCTATGGAAGCATTGGTTTATACGTTCCTTTTAGTTTCGACTTTAGGGATAATTTTTTTCGCTATCTTCTTCCGAGAACCACCTAAGGTTCCACCAACTCCAACTAAAAGAATAAAATAATTTCATTTAAGTAAGAAGTCCCCCTATCTGGGAGACTTCTTACTTAAATTAGTCTCCGTGTTCTTCGAATGGATCTCTTAATTGTTGAGAGGGTTGCCCAAACGCGGTATATAAGGCATACCCAGTAAAGCTTACAAGTAAACCAGATATGGAGATGGCGACTAAAGTTGCTGTTTCCATTTTTATAGAATTTCAAGATTACAATGGATCTACGAAAAGATCGTGTATTTACAACTACAACGGAATAGTATACAAAGTCAACACCAATGATTAAATAGAATTTATGGCTACACAAACCGTTGAAGATAGTTCTAAACCTAGGCCAAAACGAACTGGTGCAGGTAGTTTACTGAAACCCTTGAATTCGGAATATGGGAAAGTCGCCCCGGGTTGGGGGACTACTCCTTTTATGGGGATCGCAATGGCTTTATTCGCTATATTCCTATCTATCATTTTAGAAATTTATAATTCTTCCGTTTTACTGGACGGAATTTTAACCAATTAGGTTTCTACTAACTAAAACTAGGAAGTCAGAGTTTTTCCATCCAAAAAAGCCTTTCTAGTTTAAGATCTACATTTCTAGATATTATGGTAGTTCGACCGCGGAATTTTTTTGTTTCGGTATCTCTGGAATATGAGTGTGTGACTTGTTAGAATTGATCCTATTGATAATACATAGAAAGGGCCTGTTATCTCTATCAAGATGATTCTAATTCGTCAGATATTATTTATTCTAGTATCTGGAACACGAAATAGATAGAGTGGATCAAAAAAAAATGGAACTATGATTCATACTCACTATTAAGACCTCGCAACCAGACTGAAAAATTCAAGTAGTTCTTAAATAAAAATAAAAAAGAAATTTTCTTCCTTCCAATTTTGTTTGCCCAAAAGACAACTTTTTTTCTCTCGATTTTGTCGAGTCATTACACTGATTCAATAAATGATTATCAAGCGGTTCTTATTCGAAGAACCCTTGCCTTTTGTTTAGCTTGAGACTAAATCATCGTGGCTCTAGTATGAATCTAAGGTTTTAATTGAACTGATTCATAGGATCTCAACAAGATAATTTCTATATTACGCATAAAAAAACAAATCCTTTATAGGGAAGAGAAAAGTCAAGAAGCCTCTAATGACCAACATAAGGGAAAGGAAGAAAGAAAGACGCGCCAACTTGAGATTTTTTGGCATTATCATCACAAAGAAGATATTCCGGATTTTTCTTATTTGATATCTTCAAGGCAAATCGACCCAATTCAGTGGCTGATGAAGTTTTGAACCTTTTTTCTAATATTCGTTGAAAATTTTTGTGTTTCTGCTTGAGCCGTACGAGATGAAATTTTCATATACGGCTCTTAGAGGGGGACTCGGGTTAGTTACCTATCTCAATAAAGTATATGATTGGTTTGAGGAACGTCTTGAGATTCAGGCAATTGCAGATGATATAACTAGTAAATATGTTCCTCCCCATGTCAACATATTTTATTGTTTAGGGGGAATTACACTTACTTGTTTTCTAGTACAAGTCGCTACCGGTTTTGCTATGACTTTTTACTACCGACCAACCGTTACAGAGGCTTTTTCCTCGGTTCAATACATAATGACCGAGGCCAACTTTGGTTGGTTAATCCGATCAGTTCATCGATGGTCAGCAAGTATGATGGTTTTAATGATGATCCTGCATGTATTTCGTGTGTATCTCACAGGGGGATTTAAAAAACCCCGTGAATTAACTTGGGTCACAGGTGTGGTTTTGGCTGTTTTGACTGCATCATTTGGTGTAACTGGTTATTCTTTGCCTTGGGATCAAATTGGCTATTGGGCAGTCAAAATTGTGACAGGTGTACCTGACGCCATTCCGGTAATAGGATCGCCTTTAGTGGAGTTATTACGCGGAAGTGCTAGTGTGGGCCAATCCACTTTGACTCGTTTTTATAGTTTACATACCTTTGTACTGCCTCTGCTTACTGCCGTATTTATGTTAATGCACTTTCCAATGATACGTAAGCAAGGTATTTCGGGTCCTTTATAGGGAAGGCATATCATAGAGAATTATAATTATCATATATCATATCGGGTAGGTTTTGGTATTTCATTGCTACAAGCATGGGTTATTGTAAAATAACACATGTCATTTGGATACTTCTCTTCAACTCCAAAGTATTTTTATACAATACAAATAGTTGAAGTTAATTTTACGAAAGAAAAAAGGCGGATTATGGGAGTGTGTGACTTGAATTATTGATTTGGCCATGCAGATAAAGAATTGGATCTGCCACATTAGAATTCACAACCAAAGGTGTCTCCGCATCCAATCAACATGTAAGTCCCCTACCTAGGAAGGATAGGCTGGTTCACTTGAGGAGAATATCTTCTATGATCATACCGCAACCATGTCATCCATGAACAGGCTCCGTAAGATCCCATAGAGTAGAAATGGAATAAGTCATGTGACATGATCCAGTTCTCTATTTATTACACTTACCTTTTTATTATAGTATGGAAATGCATTCATTTTCTTTGCATCGATTGTGATCCGCAATACTATCGGAGTAAAAGAAGGGATCTAAGGAAGAATGTAGGCTAAACTTTTTGATTTTTTATTAGTAACAAGTAAATATTTTGTTTGGAGGTAAGAAACTTGCGATATTGAGGGGATAAATACCAACTAATCAAGAGACATGAGACAATCCACAAAGCAATTGATCATGATCAAATTTGTAAGCCCACTTGGATATTGAGCATTTACCCATAAGAATAGGATTATTTTCAATGAGTAGTTGTAGGTGCAACTTCGGAAAAGAGAATCTGATAAAGCTTTTCTTGCCTAGAGTCATTGAGTCATTATAAACCTTAATTCTATTAAGGATCTTCCGCGGTCTTATTTCTTTCACTCTTGCTCGAGCCGGATGATGATAAATTCTCATGTCCGGTTCCTTTGGGGGATGGATCCTAAAGAGTTCACCTATCCCAATAACAAAGAAACCAGACTTAAATGATCCTGTATTAAGAGCTAAATTAGCTAAAGGGATGGGACATAATTATTACGGGGAACCCGCATGGCCCAACGATCTTTTATATATTTTTCCAGTAGTAATTCTAGGTACTATTGCATGTAATGTAGGTTTAGCGGTTCTCGAGCCATCAATGATTGGTGAACCGGCAGATCCGTTTGCAACTCCTCTGGAAATATTACCCGAGTGGTACTTCTTTCCCGTGTTTCAAATACTCCGTACGGTACCCAATAAGTTATTGGGCGTTCTTTTAATGGTTTCTGTGCCAACAGGCTTATTGACAGTACCTTTTCTAGAGAATGTCAATAAATTCCAAAATCCATTTCGCCGCCCAGTAGCTACGACCGTTTTTTTAATCGGTACTGTAGTAGCTCTTTGGTTAGGTATTGGAGCAACATTACCCATTGATAAATCATTAACTTTAGGTCTTTTTTAGATATTTTTTGATTCATTCAACCGTGAAGTACCATAGGTATCTAGGAAATAGTTACTTCCAAGTGAATCTTCCCTAGATACCTAAAATCCATTTTATTATGATCCATTTCGCGAAAATATAGATTGTACCAAAGATGCTAAATTGTTTTCTTTTTATTCTAACTCGAAAAAGAAGAAGAAAAAAAATTGCAATGGATTTAAAACGAGAGTTTATTCTTAAGTAAATCAATTGGGAGATGCTTCTCTAGAGTGTCCCATATATGTTTTCTATCTTCCATACGAAAACTGTCAATTCTCAGAAGATCTTCTTCAGTCTTACTCAAAAGGTCCAATAGTGTATGTATATTGGCCCTTTTTAGACAATTATACGTTCTAGAAGTCAATTCTAATTGATCAATAAAAATAGAATTCAATGGAATTCCTTTTTTGTTTTTCTTTAGATTAGTTAATCTTTTTTGAAAAGTAAAAAGGGGTGGAGTAAACCTGTTTTTATTTTCTTCGAAACTAGCGCCCTCTTCCTCCGCGTGTAGAAAAGGAAGAAATAAATCAATCAAATTACGAGAAGCCTCATAAAGTGCTTCCTTAGGGGTTAAACTTCCATTAGTCCATATTTCTAGAAAAAGTATCTCGTGTTTTTCATTTCCATTCCCACAAGAAAAAATACTATAATTCACATTTCGAACAGGCATGGATACAGCATCTATAGGATAACTTCCATCTTGATAGTTCTTTCTGAGTTCTGTCTGATATCCACGATCTCTCTTGATCTGTAAATCAATACAGAAATCAATGGGCTCTGTCAAGTTAGCTATAGGTTGTGCCGTATCAACGATTTCTACGGAAGGCGGTAAGATGATATCTTGAGCAGTTATGTATCTAGGACCTTTGACGCAAATGGATGCGTCTCTAACTCCATAGAGATTACTTCTCAATACAATTTCTTTCAAATTTAGTAAAATTTCTTGTACGGATTCTTCAATACCTGCTATTGTAGAATACTCGTGCGGCACGCTCCCAAATTTTGCACGTGTGATACATGTTCCTTCTATTTCTCCAAGTAAAGCTCTTCGCAAGGCAATACCGACGGTGTCCGCTTGACCTTTTCTAAGCGGGGACAGAATGAAACGACCATAATAAAGGCGCTTACTATCTACTCTTGATTCAACACACTTCCACTGTAGTGTTTGAGTGGATCCTGCTACCTCCTCTCGAACCATAATAGACTAGTATTATTATTTTATCATTGAATCGTTTATTTCTCTTGAAATGAAAGTTGAAAGCGGGTTAATTCTTTTACAGACGTCTTTTTTTAGGCGGTCGACATCCATTATGCGGCATAGGTGTTACATCGCGTATACAACTTAATCGCACACCACTTTTAGCAATGGCTCGTAATGCGGCATCTCTTCCACTACCAGCGCCCTTTACCATAACTTCTGCTCGTTGCAAACCTACTGTACGAATAGCATCTACTGCTGTTCTTTGACCAGCATAGGGTGATGCTTTTCTTGAGCTTTTGAATCCACAAGTACCGGCCGAGGACCAAAAAACCACCCGACCTTGTGGGTCTGTAACAGTTATAATGGTATTGTTGAAACTAGCTTGAACATGAATAACCCCTTTTGTTATTCTACGTGCACTCTTCCGTAAACTAAAACGTGCATTCCTACGTAAACCAATACGCACTTTCTTACGTGAACCAATTTTTGGTATAGCTTTTGCCATATTTTATTATCTCATAAATATGAGTTAGAAATAAAAAAAAGAAAAAAAGATACAAAGATATCCGTTTCAGGGTAAAATAAACCCTTTACTTTAATTATTTTAAATGAAATTATTTTATTTGGAATTGGAACATTTCCGCGGGTACTTTTTTTTACTTTTTAGAAAGTAAAGTTCTTTTTCGAAAGATTACCCCTGTCTTTGTTTATGCTTCGGATTAGAGCAAATGACTCTAATTCGTCCACGCCTACGAATCAGTCGACATTTTGTACAAATTTTACGAACGGAAGCTCTTATTTTCATATTTCCGTATCCTTTTTTAAACTATGAATCTAATCTTTTGGAAAAAATAAGTCTCTTCGCTTGAATTTTAGAACTTAGAATTTATTACCCTAGAAAAAAAAGAAAAACCTAATCCTTTGAATCTTTGGTATCCTTCAAATCTTCGCTATCCTTCAAATCTTCGCTATCCTTCGAGTCTTCGATACGCTTCGAATCCTTATGGGGAAGTCTATAAATTATACGTCCCTTGCTTGAATCATAACGACTTACTTCAATTTTGACCCTATCCCCCATCAGTATTCGTATAGAACTAGACCGTATCTTTCCTGAAATATAGCCTAGGATGATGGTGTCATTCTCTAGCCGAACGCGGAACATTCCATTGGGTAGGGCTTCCGTAACTAAACCTTCGAAAGTTACTTTTGCTTCTCTCGGGTTTTTTTTTTCTCTCTCTATTTTTTTTTTCTGTCATATTTTTTTTCTCCTATTTTTCTATTTTTATTTTAAAAATAGGAAGGGCGAGATAGAATTCAAGCACTATAGGCGGGGCGATTACCATATATAACATAAGACTTCTCCCCCAATTCTGTTTAGTCGAGCTTCTCGATCTGTCATTATTCCTCGAGAAGTAGAAAGAATAGCAATTCCCATTCCACCCAAAACTTTAGGAATTCCTTGATAGTTGGTATAAATTCGTAAGCCGGGTCGGCTGATACGCTTTAAAAAGGTTCTTGTTCTATATATTCCTTTTCTAGTCTTTCTCTTTTGATGTCGCAAAGTTGAAACCAAGAAATATCTGTTACGTTCCTGATGTTTCCGAACACTTTCAATAAAACCCTCTCGTAGAAGTATTTTAACAATGTTTTCGGTAATATTTGTAGATACTACTCGAACTGTTCCTTTTTTATTCATGTCCGCATTTCTTATAGAGGTTAGTAAATCAGCAATAGTGTCCTTGCCCATAAGACTCTAATTCTAGGTTCCTCCTAATTTTTCTATAATCAACATGTTTTCTTTTTTTTTTTCATTTTGGATTTTAAAACATATACGTAAAACACAATCTACTAAATTAATTCTTTGGTCTCAATTTCGCCTACTAGTATTTATAATACTTCAGGAGCTAATGAAACTATTTTGGTAAAATTCAATTCTCTCAATTCCTCGGCAATCGCGCCAAAAACTCGAGTTCCTTTTGGATTGCCTTTTTGATCAATTATAACCGCAGCATTGTCATCATAGCGGATTATTATACCGTCTTCGCATTTGAACTCTTTACATGTACGTACAATTACAGCTCGAATTACTTCGGATCTTTCTAGAGGCATTTGGGGCAATGCGTCTTTGATTACAGCAACAATAACATCACCAATACGAGCATATCGCTGATTACCAGCAGCTCCTATGACTCGAATACACATCAATTTTCGAGCTCCACTATTATCTGCTACATTTAAAAGGGTCTGAGGTTGAATCATATTATTTTTTATTTTGATTTCAATTTGTTATTTCAATGCAAAAGGATGAAAGAAATATTGTCTTTCCAGAAAGAAAAACCGGGCATTTTTTTTTATCTTCCATACCCCTTTTAGGGTTCTATATCTCTAATCGAATAAATTGACTTCGTATGGGCATTTTACTGGCAGCTATGGAGATAGCTGCTCTAGCTACAGTTTCAGATACTCCCCCCATTTCATAAAGTATACGACCAGGTTTAACAACGGATACCCAATATTCGGGGGACCCCTTTCCCGAGCCCATACGTGTTTCCGTGGGTCTTAGTGTAACCGGTTTGTCGGGAAATATACGTACCCATATTTTTCCACCACGACGTGCATATCGTGTTATTGCTCTTCGTCCTGCTTCTATCTGTCTCGCCGTGATCCAAGCGGGTTCAAGTGCTTGAAGAGCATATCTACCAAAACAAATACGATTGCCTCGGCAGGATTTTCCTTTCATTCTTCCTCTATGTTGTTTGCGAAATCTGGTTCTTTTGGGGTTATAGTCGATGGTTCTCTTTCTTAGTTCCATCTCTACTGCAAAACTGGACATGAGAGTTTCTTCTCATCCAGCTCCTCGCGAATGGAATGAGAAAGCATGTAAATTTCTCTAATTCATAATATTCAAAAATATTACGGTACGGATAGATACACATTAATAGATAATAGAAAAAGTTCGGTTTTTTTTATATTGAATTTGTTAAAACAGAAAAATATAATATATAGTCAAAAAAGAAGATCTAGAATATATCCAGATGTGTGTGTATATTTATCTAAATTCTATATTTATAGATAATGTAATCCTTCTTAAAAAAATCCTTATTTTTACTCTTATTGAATCGCGGTAAAGTATTCTAATTCAATAAGAATTTCGCGGGCGAATATTTACTCTTTCCTGTCTTATTTGTTAATTTATAAACTTACCAAATAAGACAATTTTTTTGGTTTGTTCCGCCATCCCACCCAATGAAGTGTTAGGATTCTTTTCAATAAAATCCTATGGAATCATAGGTTCTGTCGTTCCCACTGCTTCTCCTTGAATGGTTAGGTCTGAATCCCGCAACGGAGCTTCCAAAAAATTTCTTTCCGAGTTAATTTTCTCAGTTTTATTAACCCGGGCGGCTCTTTATTATTGCTTTAAATTTGTAGTTCTTGTTTCAAGTTACAATTTTTAATTCTCTATTATTTTTATTATATTGATGCTTTATCACATTGCCTTTTATGATGTAATTCATAGACCATACATAGTGGAATCCTATATCTTATTTATTTCCTCTTCCTTCTTTCTATCATCCCTCCCTTTATCCACATCCCTTTAGTTTTGCTTCACAACCTAGAATCCCTTTTCTTTTTTAGAGAAAAAATTGCAGTTGCTACAACTATATGACACATCTACTCATTTATGATAGAGGTATTTATTCATATAGTGACTGTTTCTTAGTTAGGATCTCGACAATACGAAGCAATAGGTTGGTTATTAGTTAATTTTCTATAATTACTAAGTTTTTTTCTTAAAAAAAAGAAAAAAATAACGAGTCACACACTAAGCATAGCAATTATATTAAATGATTTATCAATTTTCATTAAATCTTATAGAAAGAGGTATAATTTCTTCTTTTGCAGGGATTTCAGGAAAAAAGTCTCTTGTCATTTTTTATTCTATCAATGGACAGAATCCGAAGACAAGATTACTTATTCTTCGTCTACGAATATCCAAATTTTTACACCTAATACTCCATAGATAGTCCGAATTGGATAGCAGCAATAATCAATTTTAGCGCGAATTGTTTGGAGGGGAAGTCTACCCTTTTTAATAGATTCGGCGCGTGCAATTTCTTTTCCTCCGAGACGACCCGCAATTTTTACTTTTACTCCCCTTATATCTGCTTTTTTAGTTAATTCAATGGCTTTTTTCATTGCCTTTCGGAATGAAACTCTATTTTTTAATTGGAAAGCTATATATTCTGCAAGAATGTTAGGCTGTCTATAAGGTTCTTTCACTTTTTCGATAGAAATATTAAATCTCTGGTTTACAGAGTTAATTTCCTTTTGTAGATCTTTCTCTAATTCTTCGATTGCTCCTTTTTTCTTTAATAAATTTGGGAATCCAATATGGATTATGACGTGGATCGTATCGATTTCTTTTTGGATTTCTATATGTGTAATTACTTCGGAACTTGAACCTGAGTCCATTTTTCTATTATGTGTAATTACTTCGGAACTTGAGTCTGATTCTATTTTTCTATTCGAGCCCTTTTTCCTATTCTTTTGTATATAGTTCTTGATACAATCCCTTATTTTTTTATCTTCCTGTAGACCTTCAGAATAATTTTTTGGTTGTGCGAACCAAAAGGAATGGTGTTTTTGGGTTGTACCAAGTCTGAAACCGAGTGGATTTATTTTTTGTCCCATATTTTTCTATTCTATATTTTTTTTTACTGGGAATCGAAATCTTAGATGGATCTAAAGGTTATTTAGATTTCTTTACTATATTTAGTACAATTGTTATATGACACATGCTTTTTTTTATGGGGAAACTACGTCCTCGAGCTCGAGGTCTGAATTTCTTCATAATAGTACTCCTACTGACTTCGGCTTTAGTAATAAATAAATTCGCTTTGTCGAAATCCCTATAATGAGTAGCATTTGCGGCTGCCGAATAAACCAACTTTAAGATGGGATAAGATGCTCGATAGGGCATGAGGTTCAGTATCATAACAGTTTCCTCGTAGTAACGCCAGCGAATCTCGTCAAGAACTCTTTGTGCTTTGAAAACAGACATAGGGATACGTTTTTGTGCTTTGAAAACTCTCTCGAACTTAAGTAGACGATCGGTTGGAACTTTCCTTGCGAGTTTCCTTAGCCCACTTTTCTTCTTCTTTATCCTAGGGATATACTTTACTAGTTTGAAACTTGTCATAAATAAGGTTATTCCCCGCCTACCTTTACTTTATTTTGAATCTTTTTTTTCTTCTTAATCTTTCTATTCAGAATTCAGTTAACGACGAGATTTAGTATCCTTTCTTGCATTTTCATAACTCGTGAAATGCCGAGTAGGCACGAATTCCCCCAATTTGCGACCTACCATAGGATTTGTTATGTAAATAGGTATATGTTCCTTTCCATTATGAATCGCGATTGTATGGCCAACCATTGTGGGTAGAATGCTAGATGCCCGGGACCACGTTACTATTGTTTCTTTCTCCTCCTTCATATTGACCTTTTCTATCTTTGCCAATAAATGATGAGCTACAAAAGGATTCGTTTTTTTTCGTGTCACAGCTGATTACTCCTTTTTTCCTTTTTAAAGAGTGGCATTCTATGTCCAATATCTCGATCGAAGTACGGAGGTCAGAATAAATAGAATAATGATCAATGGAAAAAAGCAAAAAATCCTTTAGCTGGATAAGGGGCGGATGTAGCCAAGTGGATCAAGGCAGTGGATTGTGAATCCACCATGCGCGGGTTCAATTCCCGTCGTTCGCCCATCGCATTATTGCAAATTCCAAAAATGCAATTTTCCATATTCCTAGTTACGTATTTACTTACGGCGACGAAGAATAAAACTATCGCTATATTTTTTCCTTTTCCTAGTTCTTCTTCCAAGCGCAGGATAACCCCAAGGGGTTGTGGGTTTTTTTCTACCAATGGGAGCTTTCCCTTCACCGCCCCCATGGGGGTGGTCCACAGGGTTCATAACTACCCCTCTTACTACGGGGCGTTTACCTAGCCAACACTTAGATCCGGCTCTACCCAAACTTTTTTGGTTCACCCCAACATTACCCACTTGTCCGACTGTTGCTAAGCAGTTTTGGGATACTAAACGGACCTCCCCAGATGGTAATCTTAAAGTGGCCGATTTACCCTCTTTTGCAATGAGTTTCGCTACAGCACCTGCTGCTCTAGCTAATTGCCCACCCCTTCCACGTGTGATTTCTATGTTATGCATGGCCGTGCCTAAGGGCATATCGGTTGAAGTAGATTCTTCTTTTCTCTCAAAAAACCCCTTCCCAAACTGTACAAGCTTCTTCCAAAGCATACGGCTTTCTAGATGTATATGACGATCTCTAGACAGATGGATCTTATATGAATCATATGATGAAGTACCACATGAGTGGATATATAGGAAAGGAATCCAAATCTGCCGAATCGCTCATGTTATGATCTTCTACATCCTAGGTCTCTGCGTTCCGTCATCTGGCTTATGTTCTTCATGTAGCATTCAGATCGAATGACTCTATGAAATTACGTCGATACTTCCACATATTATGGGTAACGTAGGAGACATCCCTATTTTCCCCCGGGGGTCTTAATTACCACTGCTTAGCTTTCAATTTGCCTCTGACCATCAAATTAAATGTGAATAACCCGTCCTCCTCTCTTTGAAACAAGGGGCGCTTCCGGTTCTGTGCGTGCTTCAAACAATTTTGTCTTCTCCATATTACCATATCTCTAGAGCCAATAATTTTCTATGAGGAACTACTGAACTCAATCACTTGCTGCCGTTACTCAACAGTTTTCTGTTGAGGTCTATCCCGTAGAGGTAGTCAAATTGGATCAGTGATCGATTTCTAGGTTTCGTCGTAAACCTAATTGGTTACTTCCAATTACGTAAATCAATAGTTCAAACCGCACTCAAAGGTAGGGCATTTCCCATTGATATAGGAACTTTTGTACCAGAAACAATAGTATCTCCAATTATAGCCCCTCTGGGATGTAAAATATATCTCTTCTCACCATCCCCATAGTGTATGAGACAAATGTATGCATTTCGATTAGGGTCGTATTCTATGGTTACGATTCTACCAGATATGTCTTTTTGATTCCGTCGAAAATCTATTTTACGGTATAGGCGCTTATGACCTCCCCCTCTATGCCTTGCGGTAATGATTCCTCTGGAATTACGACCTTTACCACAACGGTGCCGTCCATGGATCAAATTATTTCGTGGATTGGATTTCACTTGCCTGTCTACGGTTCCCTTGCGTGTGCTCGGGATAGGTGTTTTGTATAAATGTTTCGCCGTATTATTAAGTATTCTCCTTTAGTTTTTTTCTCTATCTAGAAGTGGAATAGAATAACCCGGTTGAAGGGTAATGATCATACGTCTGTAATGCATTGTATGGCCCAGAATAGGTCCTATTCTTCTACCTTTTCCAGGTAGTCGATGGCTATTCACAGCTACCACCTTAACACCAAAGAAGAGTTCGACCCAATGCTTTATTTCTGTCTTAGTGAATCCCGATTCGACATTAAAAGTATATTGATTCTTTCCCAATAAACGAAGACTTTTTTCTGTAAATACTGCGTATTTGATTCCATCCATAAATCGACTTTCCCTCCTATGCTCTGAGTTCCAGTATCGATAAGAATTCGAGTTCTTATTGTTCTTATGTTATGGTATGAATATACCATACCAATTCGTTATGTATGGATGATGGATGAGATTCCATGGATAGAGAGCCAGTTCCAATAGACTTATGGAATGTTCCCGTTCGTGTGCATCCAGCAGGAATTGAACCCGCAAATTTACCAATTATGAGTTGGGCGCTTTAACCATTCAGCCATGGATGCTTAACAGGGATCATCGTACATCGTAAATAACCAATTTTCATATAGAAAGACATATCATAGAAAAATGAAATCGAAAATATTCCGAGATGGCAAATATTCGGAGATGACTATGAAAACACCTCTCTGGATCCTCGAATTGAAAGAGAGATTGAGAGGGATCAAGAATCCTAATTCTCGCTATTTGGAATGGATCCAATTCTATTGAGTCTGACTCATAGTGATCATTTCTCTTTAGCAAAGAATGACCTTGGTTATCAAAGGATTGAACAACCGGGATCCATTTACTTATGATACCTAGTTGGCATTGATAACAAGGATCTAATGAATTATGAGTTTAATAGATCCTCTTTAGCAGAAAGACGTATATTCCTTGCTCATTATCAGACAATCACTTATTCCCAAACCTCGTGTGGGACTAATCGTTTTCATTTACCATCTCATGGAAAACCCTTTTCGTTCCGCTTAGCCCTATCGGGTATTTTAGTGATAGGTTCTGTAGGAACTGGACGATCCTATTTGGTCAAATACCTAACGAAAAATTACGATTTTCCTTTCATTAAGGTACGAGGGCTTC
>NW_027333078.1:0-41712 GCF_002575655.3 Aegilops tauschii subsp. strangulata
TGAAAAATAACAAATGAAGTGCAGAAAGGATTGAAAAATGATGATGTGGCTTTGAATGGTGCATTTTGAACACACAAAAAGTCAGGAGTTCAAATAAGGTTTAAAAAATGAAATCCCATTCTAACAGACGAGTTTCCGGATGAAATCCTGATACTTTGAAAGAGATTGTCCGTTTTGTACACGAAGTGCATCCAGTTTTTGCCGTAACCCTCTCCACTTTCTTGCACATGCTATGTGGATGAAATGATGATATCATTCCAACTTTCAACCTTTTCAGAGTTCATTTGAAATGCTTTTCAATTTTAGGGTCTTATAGCTCAAAATAATTAGTAAATGCATGAAAAATAACAAATGAAGTCAGAAAGGATTGAAAAATGATGATGTGGCTTTGAATGGTGCATTTTGAACACACAAAAAGTCAGGAGTTCAAATAAGGTTTAAAAAATGAAATCCCATTGTAACAGACGAGTTTCCGGATGAAATCCTGATACTTTGAAAGAGATTGTCCGTTTTGTACACGAAGTGCATCCAGTTTTTGCCGTAACCCTCTCCACTTTCTTGCACATGCTATGTGGATGAAATGATGATATCATGCCAACTTTCAACCTTTTCAGGGTTCATTTGAAATGCTTTTCAATTTTAGGGTCTTATAGCTCAAAATAATTAGTAAATGCATGAAAAATAACAAATGAAGTCAGAAAGGATTGAAAAATGATGATGTGGCTTTGAATGGTGCATTTTGAACACACAAAAAGTCAGGAGTTCAAATAAGGTTTAAAAAATGAAATCCCATTGTAACAGACGAGTTTCCGGATGAAATCCTGATACTTTAAAAGAGATTGTCCGTTTTGTACACGAAGTGCATCCAGTTTTTGCCGTAACCCTCTCCACTTTCTTGCACATGCTATGTGGATGAAATGATGATATCATGCCAACTTTCAACCTTTTCAGGGTTCATTTGAAATGCTTTTCAATTTTAGGGTCTTATAGCTCAAAATAATTAGTAAATGCATGAAAAATAACAAATGAAGTCAGAAAGGATTGAAAAATGATGATGTGGCTTTGAATGGTGCATTTTGAACACACAAAAAGTCAGGAGTTCAAATAAGGTTTAAAAAATGAAATCCCATTCTAACAGACGAGTTTCCGGATGAAATCCTGATACTTTGAAAGAGATTGTCCGTTTTGTACACGAAGTGCATCCAGTTTTTGCCGTAACCCTCTCCACTTTCTTGCACATGCTATGTGGATGAAATGATGATATCATTCCAACTTTCAACCTTTTCAGAGTTCATTTGAAATGCTTTTCAATTTTAGGGTCTTATAGCTCAAAATAATTAGTAAATGCATGAAAAATAACAAATGAAGTCAGAAAGGATTGAAAAATGATGATGTGGCTTTGAATGGTGCATTTTGAACACACAAAAAGTCAGGAGTTCAAATAAGGTTTAAAAAATGAAATCCCTTTGTAACACACGAGTTTCCGGATGAAATCCTGATACTTTGAAAGAGATTGTCCGTTTTGTACAGGAAGTGCGTCCAGTTTATGCCGTAACCCTCTCAACTTTCTTGCACATGCTATGTGGATGAAATGATGATATCATGCCAACTTTCAACCTTTTCAGGGTTCATTTGAAATGCTTTTCAATTTAGGGTCTTATAGCTCAAAATAATTAGTAAATGCATGAAAAATAACAAATGAAGTCAGAAAGGATTGAAAAATGATGATGTGGCTTTGAATGGTGCATTTTGAACACACAAAAAGTCAGGAGTTCAAATAAGGTTTAAAAAATGAAATCCCATTGTAACAGACGAGTTTCCGGATGAAATCCTGATACTTTGAAAGAGATTCTCCGTTTTGTACACGAAGTGCATCCAGTTTTTGCCGTAACCCTCTCCACTTTCTTGCACATGCTATGTGGATGAAATGATGATATCATGCCAACTTTCAACCTTTTCAGGGTTCATTTGAAATGCTTTTCAATTTTAGGGTCTTATAGCTCAAAATAATTAGTAAATGCATGAAAAATAACAAATGAAGTCAGAAAGGATTGAAAAATGATGATGTGGCTTTGAATGGTGCATTTTGAACACACAAAAAGTCAGGAGTTCAAATAAGGTTTAAAAAATGAAATCCCATTGTAACAGACGAGTTTCCGGATGAAATCCTGATACTTTGAAAGAGATTGTCCGTTTTGTACACGAAGTGCATCCAGTTTTTGCCGTAACCCTCTCCACTTTCTTGCACATGCTATGTGGATGAAATGATGATATCATGCCAACTTTCAACCTTTTCAGGGTTCATTTGAAATGCTTTTCAATTTTAGGGTCTTATAGCTCAAAATAATTAGTAAATGCATGAAAAATAACAAATGAAGTCAGAAAGGATTGAAAAATGATGATGTGGCTTTGAATGGTGCATTTTGAACACACAAAAAGTCAGGAGTTCAAATAAGGTTTAAAAAATGAAATCCCATTGTAACAGACGAGTTTCGGATGAAATCCTGATACTTTAAAAGAGATTGTCCGTTTTGTACACGAAGTGCATCCAGTTTTTGCCGTAACCCTCTCCACTTTCTTGCACATGCTATGTGGATGAAATGATGATATCATGCCAACTTTCAACCTTTTCAGGGTTCATTTGAAATGCTTTTCAATTTTAGGGTCTTATAGCTCAAAATAATTAGTAAATGCATGAAAAATAACAAATGAAGTCAGAAAGGATTGAAAAATGATGATGTGGCTTTGAATGGTGCATTTTGAACACACAAAAAGTCAGGAGTTCAAATAAGGTTTAAAAAATGAAATCCCATTGTAACAGACGAGTTTCCGGATGAAATCCTGATACTTTAAAAGAGATTGTCCGTTTTGTACACGAAGTGCATCCAGTTTTTGCCGTAACCCTCTCCACTTTCTTGCACATGCTATGTGGATGAAATGATGATATCATGCCAACTTTCAACCTTTTCAGGGTTCATTTGAAATGCTTTTCAATTTTAGGGTCTTATAGCTCAAAATAATTAGTAAATGCATGAAAAATAACAAATGAAGTCAGAAAGGATTGAAAAATGATGATGTGGCTTTGAATGGTGCATTTTGAACACACAAAAAGTCAGGAGTTCAAATAAGGTTTAAAAATGAAATCCCATTGTAACAGACGAGTTTCCGGATGAAATCCTGATACTTTGAAAGAGATTGTCCGTTTTGTACACGAAGTGCATCCAGTTTTTGCCGTAACCCTCTCCACTTTCTTGCACATGCTATGTGGATGAAATGATGATATCATGCCAACTTTCAACCTTTTCAGGGTTCATTTGAAATGCTTTTCAATTTTAGGGTCTTATAGCTCAAAATAATTAGTAAATGCATGAAAAATAACAAATGAAGTCAGAAAGGATTGAAAAATGATGATGTGGCTTTGAATGGTGCATTTTGAACACACAAAAAGTCAGGAGTTCAAATAAGGTTTAAAAAATGAAATCCCATTGTAACAGACGAGTTTCCGGATGAAATCCTGATACTTTAAAAGAGATTGTCCGTTTTGTACACGAAGTGCATCCAGTTTTTGCCGTAACCCTCTCCACTTTCTTGCACATGCTATGTGGATGAAATGATGATATCATGCCAACTTTCAACCTTTTCAGGGTTCATTTGAAATGCTTTTCAATTTTAGGGTCTTATAGCTCAAAATAATTAGTAAATGCATGAAAAATAACAAATGAAGTCAGAAAGGATTGAAAAATGATGATGTGGCTTTGAATGGTGCCATTTTGAACACACAAAAGTCAGGAGTTCAATAAGGTTTAAAAAATGAAATCCCATTCTAACAGACGAGTTTCCGGATGAAATCCTGATACTTTGAAAGAGATTGTCCGTTTTGTACACGAAGTGCATCCAGTTTTTGCCGTAACCCTCTCCACTTTCTTGCACATGCTATGTGGATGAAATGATGATATCATTCCAACTTTCAACCTTTTCAGAGTTCATTGAAATGCTTTTCAATTTTAGGGTCCTTATAGCTCAAAATAATTAGTAATGCATGAAAAATAACAAATGAAGTCAGAAAGGATTGAAAAATGATGATGTGGCTTTGAATGGTGCATTTTGAACACGACAAAAAGTCAGGAGTTCAAATAAGGTTTAAAAAATGAAATCCCATTGTAACAGACGAGTTTCCGGATGAAATCCTGATACTTTGAAAGAGATTGTCCGTTTTGTACACGAAGTGCATCCAGTTTTTGCCGTAACCCTCTCCACTTTCTTGCACATGCTATGTGGATGAAATGATGATATCATGCCAACTTTCAACCTTTTCAGGGTTCATTTGAAATGCTTTTCAATTTTAGGGTCTTATAGCTCAAAATAATTAGTAAATGCATGAAAAATAACAAATGAAGTCAGAAAGGATTGAAAAATGATGATGTGCTTTGAATGGTGCATTTTGAACACACAAAAAGTCAGGAGTTCAAATAAGGTTTAAAAAATGAAATCCCATTGTAACAGACGAGTTTCCGGATGAAATCCTGATACTTTAAGAGAGATTGTCCGTTTTGTACACGAAGTGCATCCAGTTTTTGCCGTAACCCTCTCCACTTTCTTGCACATGCTATGTGGATGAAATGATGATATCATGCCAACTTTCAACCTTTTCAGGGTTCATTTGAAATGCTTTTCAATTTTAGGGTCTTATAGCTCAAAATAATTAGTAAATGCATGAAAAATAACAAATGAAGTCAGAAAGGATTGAAAAATGATGATGTGGCTTTGAATGGTGCATTTTGAACACACAAAAAGTCAGGAGTTCAAATAAGGTTTAAAAATGAAATCCCATTGTAACAGACGAGTTTCCGGATGAAATCCTGATACTTTAAAAGAGATTGTCCGTTTTGTACACGAAGTGCATCCAGTTTTTGCCGTAACCCTCTCCACTTTCTTGCACATGCTATGTGGATGAAATGATGATATCATGCCAACTTTCAACCTTTCAGGGTTCATTTGAAATGCTTTTCAATTTTAGGGTCTTATAGCTCAAAATAATTAGTAAATGCATGAAAAGATAACAAATGAAGTCAGAAAGGATTGAAAAATGATGATGTGGCTTTGAATGGTGCATTTTGAACACACAAAAAGTCAGGAGTTCAAATAAGGTTTAAAAAATGAAATCCCATTGTAACAGACGAGTTTCCGGATGAAATCCTGATACTTTGAAAGAGATTGTCCGTTTTGTACACGAAGTGCATCCAGTTTTTGCCGTAACCCTCTCCACTTTCTTGCACATGCTATGTGGATGAAATGATGATATCATGCCAACTTTCAACCTTTTCAGGGTTCATTTGAAATGCTTTTCAATTTTAGGGTCTTATAGCTCAAAATAATTAGTAAATGCATGAAAAATAACAAATGAAGTCAGAAAGGATTGAAAAATGATGATGTGGCTTTGAATGGTGCATTTTGAACACACAAAAAGTCAGGAGTTCAAATAAGGTTTAAAAAATGAAATCCCATTGTAACAGACGAGTTTCCGGATGAAATCCTGATACTTTAAAAGAGATTGTCCGTTTTGTACACGAAGTGCATCCAGTTTTGCCGTAACCCTCTCCACTTTCTTGCACATGCTATGTGGATGAAATGATGATATCATGCCAACTTTCAACCTTTTCAGGGTTCATTTGAAATGCTTTTCAATTTAGGGTCTTATAGCTCAAAATAATTAGTAAATGCATGAAAAATAACAAATGAAGTCAGAAAGGATTGAAAAATGATGATGTGGCTTTGAATGGTGCATTTTGAACACACAAAAAGTCAGGAGTTCAAATAAGGTTTAAAAAATGAAATCCCATTCTAACAGACGAGTTTCCGGATGAAATCCTGATACTTTGAAAGAGATTGTCCGTTTTGTACACGAAGTGCATCCAGTTTTTGCCGTAACCCTCTCCACTTTCTTGCACATGCTATGTGGATGAAATGATGATATCATTCCAACTTTCAACCTTTTCAGAGTTCATTTGAAATGCTTTTCAATTTTAGGGTCTTATAGCTCAAAATAATTAGTAAATGCATGAAAAATAACAAATGAAGTCAGAAAGGATTGAAAAATGATGATGTGGCTTTGAATGGTGCATTTTGAACACACAAAAAGTCAGGAGTTCAAATAAGGTTTAAAAAATGAAATCCCATTGTAACAGACGAGTTTCCGGATGAAATCCTGATACTTTGAAAGAGATTGTCCGTTTTGTACACGAAGTGCATCCAGTTTTTGCCGTAACCCTCTCCACTTTCTTGCACATGCTATGTGGATGAAATGATGATATCATGCCAACTTTCAACCTTTTCAGGGTTCATTTGAAATGCTTTTCAATTTTAGGGTCTTATAGCTCAAAATAATTAGTAAATGCATGAAAAATAACAAATGAAGTCAGAAAGGATTGAAAAATGATGATGTGGCTTTGAATGGTGCATTTTGAACACACAAAAAGTCAGGAGTTCAAATAAGGTTTAAAAAATGAAATCCCATTCTAACAGACGAGTTTCCGGATGAAATCCTGATACTTTGAAAGAGATTGTCCGTTTTGTACACGAAGTGCATCCAGTTTTTGCCGTAACCCTCTCCACTTTCTTGCACATGCTATGTGGATGAAATGATGATATCATTCCAACTTTCAACCTTTTCAGAGTTCATTTGAAATGCTTTTCAATTTTAGGGTCTTATAGCTCAAAATAATTAGTAAATGCATGAAAAATAACAAATGAAGTCAGAAAGGATTGAAAAATGATGATGTGGCTTTGAATGGTGCATTTTGAACAAACAAAAAGTCAGGAGTTCAAATAAGGTTTAAAAAATGAAATCCCTTTGTAACACACGGAGTTTCCGGATGAAATCCTGATACTTTGAAAGAGATTGTCCGTTTTGTACACGAAGTGCATCCAGTTTATGCCGTAACCCTCTCAACTTTCTTGCACATGCTATGTGGATGAAATGATGATATCATGCCAACTTTCAACCTTTTCAGAGTTCATTTGAAATTCTTTTCAATTTTAGGGTCTTATAGCTCAAAATAATTAGTAAATGCATGAAAAATAACAAATGAAGTCAGAAAGGATTGAAAAATGATGATGTGGCTTTGAATGGTGCATTTTGAACACACAAAAAGTCAGGAGTTCAAATAAGGTTTAAAAATGAAATCCCTTTGTAACACACGAGTTTCCCGGATGAAATCCTGATACTTTGAAAGAGATTGTCCGTTTTGTACAGGAAGTGCATCCAGTTTATGCCGTAACCCTCTCAACTTTCTTGCACATGCTATGTGGATGAAATGATGATATCATGCCAACTTTCAACCTTTTCAGGGTTCATTTGAAATGCTTTTCAATTTAGGGTCTTATAGCTCAAAATAATTAGTAAATACATGAAAAATAACAATGAAGTCAGAAAGGATTGAAAATGATGATGTGGCTTTGAATGGTGCATTTTGAACACACAAAAAGTCAGGAGTTCAAATAAGGTTTAAAAAATGAAATCCCATTGTAACAGACGAGTTTCCGGATGAAATCCTGATACTTTGAAAGAGATTGTCCGTTTTGTACACGAAGTGCATCCAGTTTTTGCCGTAACCCTCTCCACCTTCTTGCACATGCTATGTGGATGAAATGATGATATCATGCCAACTTTCAACCCTTTTCAGTGTTCGTTTGAAATGCTTTTCAATTTTAGGGTCTTATAGCTCAAAATAATTAGTAAATGCATGAAAAATAACAAATGAAGTCAGAAAGGATTGAAAAATGATGATGTGGCTTTGAATGGTGCATTTTGAACACACAAAAAGTCAGGAGTTCAAATAAGGTTTAAAAATGAAATCCCATTGTAACAGACGAGTTTCCGGATGAAATCCTGATACTTTGAAAGAGATTGTCCGTTTTGTACACGAAGTGCATCCAGTTTTTGCCGTAACCCTCTCCACTTTCTTGCACATGCTATGTGGATGAAATGATGATATCATGCCAACTTTCAACCTTTTCAGGGTTCATTTGAAATGCTTTTCAATTTTAGGGTCTTATAGCTCAAAATAATTACTAAATGCATGAAAAATAACAAATGAAGTCAGAAAGGATTGAAAAATGATGATGTGGCTTTGAATGGTGCATTTTGAACACACAAAAAGTCAGGAGTTCAAATAAGGTTTAAAAAATGAAATCCCTTTGTAACACACGAGTTTCCGGATGAAATCCTGATACTTTGAAAGAGATTGTCCGTTTTGTACATGAAGTGCATCCAGTTTATGCCGTAACCCTCTCAACTTTCTTGCAGATGCTATGTGGATGAAATGATGATATCATGCCAACTTTCAACCTTTTAAGAGTTCATTTGAAATGCTTTTCAATTTTAGGGTCTTATAGCTCAAAATAATTAGCAAATGCATGAAAAATAACAAATGAAGTCAGAAAGGATTGAAAAATGATGATGTGGCTTTGAATGGTGCATTTTGAACACACAAAAAGTCAGGAGTTCAAATAAGGTTTAAAAAATGAAATCCCATTGTAACAGACGAGTTTCCGGATGAAATCCTGACACTTTGAAAGAGATTGTCCGTTTTGTACATGAAGTGCATCCCGTTTTTGCCGTAACCCTCTCAACTTTCTTGCACATGCTATGTGGATGAAATGATGATATCATGCCAACTTTCAACCTTTTCAGAGTTCATTTGAAATGCTTTTCAATTTAGGGTCTTATAGCTCAAAATAATTAGTAAATGCATGAAAAATAACAAATGAAGTCAGAAAGGATTGAAAAATGATGATGTGGCTTTGAATG
This sequence comes from Aegilops tauschii subsp. strangulata, assembly GCF_002575655.3. Classification (NCBI taxonomy): domain Eukaryota; kingdom Viridiplantae; phylum Streptophyta; class Magnoliopsida; order Poales; family Poaceae; genus Aegilops; species Aegilops tauschii. The sequence continues at coordinate 8,810 of NW_027333078.1, forward strand.
CTGCATTTTGAACACACAAAAAGTCAGGAGTTCAAATAAGGTTTAAAAAATGAAATCCCTTTGTAACACACGAGTTTCCGGATGAAATCCTGATACTTTGAAAGAGATTGTCCGTTTTGTACAGGAAGTGCATCCAGTTTGTGCCGTAACCCTCTCAACTTTCTTGCACATGCTATGTGGATGAAATGATGATATCATGCCAACTTTCAACCTTTTCAGGGTTCATTGAAATGCTTTTCAATTTTAGGGTCTTATAGCTCAAAATATTTAGTAAATGCATGAAAAATAACAAATGAAGTCAGAAAGGATTGAAAAATGATGACGTGGCTTTGAATGGTGCATTTTGAACACACAAAAAGTCAGGAGTTCAAATAAGGTTTAAAAAATGAAATCCCATTGTAACAGACGAGTTTCCGGATTAAATCCTGATACTTTGAAAGAGATTGTCCGTTTTGTACACGAAGTGCATCCAGTTTTTGCCGTAACCCTCTCCACTTTCTTGCACATGCTATGTGGATGAAATGATGATATCATGCCAACTTTCAACCTTTTCAGGGTTCATTTGAAATGCTTTTCAATTTTAGGGTCTTATAGCTCAAAATAATTAGTAAATGCATGAAAAATAACAAATGAAGTCAGAAAGGATTGAAAAATGATGACGTGGCTTTGAATGGTGCATTTTGAACACACAAAAAGTCAGGAGTTCAAATAAGGTTTAAAAAATGAAATCCCTTTGTAACACACGAGTTTTCGGATGAAATCCTGATACTTTGAAAGAGATTGTCCGTTTTGTACAGGAAGTGCATCCAGTTTATGCCGTAACCCTCTCAACTTTCTTGCACATGCTATGTGGATGAAATGATGATATCATGCCAACTTTCAACCTTTTCAGGGTTCATTTGAAATGCTTTTCAATTTAGGGTCTTATAGCTCAAAATAATTAGTAAATGCATGAAAAATAACAAATGAAGTCAGAAAGGATTGAAAATGATGATGTGGCTTTGAATGGTGCATTTTGAACACACAAAAAGTCAGGAGTTCAAATAAGGTTTAAAAAATGAAATCCCATTGTAACAGACGAGTTTCCGGATGAAATCCTGATACTTTGAAAGAGATTGTCCGTTTTGTACACGAAGTGCATCCAGTTTTTGCCGTAACCCTCTCCACCTTCTTGCACATGCTATGTGGATGAAATGATGATATCATGCCAACTTTCAACCTTTTCAGGGTTCGTTTGAAATGCTTTTCAATTTTAGGGTCTTATAGCTCAAAATAATTAGTAAATGCATGAAAAATAACAAATGAAGTCAGAAAGGATTGAAAAATGATGATGTGGCTTTGAATGGTGCATTTTGAACACACAAAAAGTCAGGAGTTCAAATAAGGTTTAAAAAATGAAATCCCATTGTAACAGACGAGTTTCCGGATGAAATCCTGACACTTTGAAAGAGATTGTCCGTTTTGTACATGAAGTGCATCCCGTTTTTGCCGTAACCCTCTCAACTTTCTTGCACATGCTATGTGGATGAAATGATGATATCATGCCAACTTTCAACCTTTTCAGAGTTCATTTGAAATGCTTTTCAATTTTAGGGTCTTATAGCTCAAAATAATTAGTAAATGCATGAAAAATAACAAATGAAGTCAGAAAGGATTGAAAAATGATGATGTGGCTTTGAATGGTGCATTTTGAACACACAAAAAGTCAGGAGTTCAAATAAGGTTTAAAAAATGAAATCCCTTTGTAACACAACGAGTTTCCGGATGAAATCCTGATACTTTGAAAGAGATTGTCCGTTTTGTACAGGAAGTGCATCCAGTTTATGCCGTAACCCTCTGAACTTTCTTGCACATGCTATGTGGATGAAATGATGATATCATGCCAACTTTCAACCTTTTCAGGGTTCATTTGAAATGCTTTTCAATTTTAGGGTCTTATAGCTCAAAATATTTAGTAAATGCATGAAAAATAACAAATGAAGTCAGAAAGGATTGAAAAATGATGACGTGGCTTTGAATGGTGCATTTTGAACACACAAAAAGTCAGGAGTTCAAATAAGGTTTAAAAAATGAAATCCCATTGTAACAGACGAGTTTCCGGATGAAATCCTGATACTTTGAAAGAGATTGTCCGTTTTGTACACGAAGTGCATCCAGTTTTTGCGTAACCCTCCTCCACTTTCTTGCACATGCTATGTGGATGAAATGATGATATCATGCCAACTTTCAACCTTTTCAGAGTTCATTTGAAAGCTTTTCAATTTTAGGGTCTTATAGCTCAAAATAATTAGTAAATGCATGAAAAATAACAAATGAAGTCAGAAAGGATTGAAAAATGATGATGTGGCTTTGAATGGTGCATTTTGAACACACAAAAAGTCAGGAGTTCAAATAAGGTTTAAAAAATGAAATCCCATTGTAACAGACGAGTTTCCGGATGAAATCCTGATACTTTAAAAGAGATTGTCCGTTTTGTACACGAAGTGCATCCAGTTTTTGCCGTAACCCTCTCCACTTTCTTGCACATGCTATGTGGATGAAATGATGATATCATGCCAACTTTCAACCTTTTCAGGGTTCATTTGAAATGCTTTTCAATTTTAGGGTCTTATAGCTCAAAATAATTAGTAAATGCATGAAAAATAACAAATGAAGTCAGAAAGGATTGAAAAATGATGATGTGGCTTTGAATGGTGCATTTTGAACACACAAAAAGTCAGGAGTTCAAATAAGGTTTAAAAAATGAAATCCCATTCTAACAGACGAGTTTCCGGATGAAATCCTGATACTTTGAAAGAGATTGTCCGTTTTGTACACGAAGTGCATCCAGTTTTTGCCGTAACCCTCTCCACTTTCTTGCACATGCTATGTGGATGAAATGATGATATCATTCCAACTTTCAACCTTTTCAGAGTTCATTTGAAATGCTTTTCAATTTTAGGGTCTTATAGCTCAAAATAATTAGTAAATGCATGAAAAATAACAAATGAAGTCAGAAAGGATTGAAAAATGATGATGTGGCTTTGAATGGTGCATTTTGAACACACAAAAAGTCAGGAGTTCAAATAAGGTTTAAAAAATGAAATCCCATTGTAACAGACGAGTTTCCGGATGAAATCCTGATACTTTGAAAGAGATTGTCCGTTTTGTACACGAAGTGCATCCAGTTTTTGCCGTAACCCTCTCCACTTTCTTGCACATGCTATGTGGATGAAATGATGATATCATGCCAACTTTCAACCTTTTCAGGGTTCATTTGAAATGCTTTTCAATTTTAGGGTCTTATAGCTCAAAATAATTAGTAAATGCATGAAAAATAACAAATGAAGTCAGAAAGGATTGAAAAATGATGATGTGGCTTTGAATGGTGCATTTTGAACACACAAAAAGTCAGGAGTTCAAATAAGGTTTAAAAAATGAAATCCCATTCTAACAGACGAGTTTCCGGATGAAATCCTGATACTTTGAAAGAGATTGTCCGTTTTGTACACGAAGTGCATCCAGTTTTTTGCCGTAACCCTCTCCACTTTCTTGCACATGCTATGTGGATGAAATGATGATATCATTCCAACTTTCAACCTTTTCAGAGTTCATTTGAAATGCTTTTCAATTTTAGGGTCTTATAGCTCAAAATAATTAGTAAATGCATGAAAAATAACAAATGAAGTCAGAAAGGATTGAAAAATGATGATGTGGCTTTGAATGGTGCATTTTGAACACACAAAAAGTCAGGAGTTCAAATAAGGTTTAAAAAATGAAATCCCTTTGTAACACACGAGTTTCCGGATGAAATCCTGATACTTTGAAAGAGATTGTCCGTTTTGTACACGAAGTGCATCCAGTTTATGCCGTAACCCTCTCAACTTTCTTGCACATGCTATGTGGATGAAATGATGATATCATGCCAACTTTCAACCTTTTCAGAGTTCATTTGAAATTCTTTTCAATTTTAGGGTCTTATAGCTCAAAATAATTAGTAAATGCATGAAAAATAACAAATGAAGTCAGAAAGGATTGAAAAATGATGATGTGGCTTTGAATGGTGCATTTTGAACACACAAAAAGTCAGGAGTTCAAATAAGGTTTAAAAAATGAAATCCCTTTGTAACACACGAGTTTCCGGATGAAATCCTGATACTTTGAAAGAGATTGTCCGTTTTGTACAGGAAGTGCATCCAGTTTATGCCGTAACCCTCTCAACTTTCTTGCACATGCTATGTGGATGAAATGATGATATCATGCCAACTTTCAACCTTTTCAGGGTTCATTTGAAATGCTTTTCAATTTAGGGTCTTATAGCTCAAAATAATTAGTAAATACATGAAAAATAACAAATGAAGTCAGAAAGGATTGAAAATGATGATGTGGCTTTGAATGGTGCATTTTGAACACACAAAAAGTCAGGAGTTCAAATAAGGTTTAAAAAATGAAATCCCATTGTAACAGACGAGTTTCCGGATGAAATCCTGATACTTTGAAAGAGATTGTCCGTTTTGTACACGAAGTGCATCCAGTTTTTGCCGTAACCCTCTCCACCTTCTTGCACATGCTATGTGGATGAAATGATGATATCATGCCAACTTTCAACCTTTTCAGTGTTCGTTTGAAATGCTTTTCAATTTTAGGGTCTTATAGCTCAAAATAATTAGTAAATGCATGAAAAATAACAAATGAAGTCAGAAAGGATTGAAAAATGATGATGTGGCTTTGAATGGTGCATTTTGAACACACAAAAAGTCAGGAGTTCAAATAAGGTTTAAAAAATGAAATCCCATTGTAACAGACGAGTTTCCGGATGAAATCCTGATACTTTGAAAGAGATTGTCCGTTTTGTACACGAAGTGCATCCAGTTTTTGCCGTAACCCTCTCCACTTTCTTGCACATGCTATGTGGATGAAATGATGATATCATGCCAACTTTCAACCTTTTCAGGGTTCATTTGAAATGCTTTTCAATTTTAGGGTCTTATAGCTCAAAATAATTACTAAATGCATGAAAAATAACAAATGAAGTCAGAAAGGATTGAAAAATGATGATGTGGCTTTGAATGGTGCATTTTGAACACACAAAAAGTCAGGAGTTCAAATAAGGTTTAAAAAATGAAATCCCTTTGTAACACACGAGTTTCCGGATGAAATCCTGATACTTTGAAAGAGATTGTCCGTTTTGTACATGAAGTGCATCCAGTTTATGCCGTAACCCTCTCAACTTTCTTGCAGATGCTATGTGGATGAAATGATGATATCATGCCAACTTTCAACCTTTTAAGAGTTCATTTGAAATGCTTTTCAATTTTAGGGTCTTATAGCTCAAAATAATTAGCAAATGCATGAAAAATAACAAATGAAGTCAGAAAGGATTGAAAAATGATGATGTGGCTTTGAATGGTGCATTTTGAACACACAAAAAGTCAGGAGTTCAAATAAGGTTTAAAAAATGAAATCCCATTGTAACAGACGAGTTTCCGGATGAAATCCTGATACTTTGAAAGAGATTGTCCGTTTTGTACACGAAGTGCATCCAGTTTTTGCCGTAACCCTCTCCACTTTCTTGCACATGCTATGTGGATGAAATGATGATATCATGCCAACTTTCAACCTTTTCAGGGTTCATTTGAAATGCTTTTCAATTTTAGGGTCTTATAGCTCAAAATAATTACTAAATGCATGAAAAATAACAAATGAAGTCAGAAAGGATTGAAAAATGATGATGTGGCTTTGAATGGTGCATTTTGAACACACAAAAAGTCAGGAGTTCAAATAAGGTTTAAAAATGAAATCCCTTTGTAACACACGAGTTTCCGGATGAAATCCTGATACTTTGAAAGAGATTGTCCGTTTTGTACATGAAGTGCATCCAGTTTATGCCGTAACCCTCTCAACTTTCTTGCAGATGCTATGTGGATGAAATGATGATATCATGCCAACTTTCAACCTTTTCAGGGTTCATTTGAAATGCTTTTCAATTTTAGGGTCTTATAGCTCAAAATATTTAGTAAATGCATGAAAAATAACAAATGAAGTCAGAAAGGATTGAAAAATGATGACGTGGCTTTGAATGGTGCATTTTGAACACACAAAAAGTCAGGAGTTCAAATAAGGTTTAAAAAATGAAATCCCATTGTAACAGACGAGTTTCCGGATTAAATCCTGATACTTTGAAAGAGATTGTCCGTTTTGTACACGAAGTGCATCCAGTTTTTGCCGTAACCCTCTCCACTTTCTTGCACATGCTATGTGGATGAAATGATGATATCATGCCAACTTTCAACCTTTTCAGGGTTCATTTGAAATGCTTTTCAATTTTAGGGTCTTATAGCTCAAAATAATTAGTAAATGCATGAAAAATAACAAATGAAGTCAGAAAGGATTGAAAAATGATGACGTGGCTTTGAATGGTGCATTTTGAACACACAAAAAGTCAGGAGTTCAAATAAGGTTTAAAAAATGAAATCCCTTTGTAACACACGAGTTTTCGGATGAAATCCTGATACTTTGAAAGAGATTGTCCGTTTTGTACAGGAAGTGCATCCAGTTTATGCCGTAACCCTCTCAACTTTCTTGCACATGCTATGTGGATGAAATGATGATATCATGCCAACTTTCAACCTTTTCAGGGTTCATTTGAAATGCTTTTCAATTTAGGGTCTTATAGCTCAAAATAATTAGTAAATGCATGAAAAATAACAAATGAAGTCAGAAAGGATTGAAAATGATGATGTGGCTTTGAATGGTGCATTTTGAACACACAAAAAGTCAGGAGTTCAAATAAGGTTTAAAAAATGAAATCCCATTGTAACAGACGAGTTTCCGGATGAAATCCTGATACTTTGAAAGAGATTGTCCGTTTTGTACACGAAGTGCATCCAGTTTTTGCCGTAACCCTCTCCACCTTCTTGCACATGCTATGTGGATGAAATGATGATATCATGCCAACTTTCAACCTTTTCAGGGTTCGTTTGAAATGCTTTTCAATTTTAGGGTCTTATAGCTCAAAATAATTAGTAAATGCATGAAAAATAACAAATGAAGTCAGAAAGGATTGAAAAATGATGATGTGGCTTTGAATGGTGCATTTTGAACACACAAAAAGTCAGGAGTTCAAATAAGGTTTAAAAAATGAAATCCCATTGTAACAGACGAGTTTCCGGATGAAATCCTGACACTTTGAAAGAGATTGTCCGTTTTGTACATGAAGTGCATCCCGTTTTTGCCGTAACCCTCTCAACTTTCTTGCACATGCTATGTGGATGAAATGATGATATCATGCCAACTTTCAACCTTTTCAGAGTTCATTTGAAATGCTTTTCAATTTTAGGGTCTTATAGCTCAAAATAATTAGTAAATGCATGAAAAATAACAAATGAAGTCAGAAAGGATTGAAAAATGATGATGTGGCTTTGAATGGTGCATTTTGAACACACAAAAAGTCAGGAGTTCAAATAAGGTTTAAAAAATGAAATCCCTTTGTAACACACGAGTTTCCGGATGAAATCCTGATACTTTGAAAGAGATTGTCCGTTTTGTACAGGAAGTGCATCCAGTTTATGCCGTAACCCTCTGAACTTTCTTGCACATGCTATGTGGATGAAATGATGATATCATGCCAACTTTCAACCTTTTCAGGGTTCATTTGAAATGCTTTTCAATTTTAGGGTCTTATAGCTCAAAATATTTAGTAAATGCATGAAAAATAACAAATGAAGTCAGAAAGGATTGAAAAATGATGACGTGGCTTTGAATGGTGCATTTTGAACACACAAAAAGTCAGGAGTTCAAATAAGGTTTAAAAAATGAAATCCCATTGTAACAGACGAGTTTCCGGATGAAATCCTGATACTTTGAAAGAGATTGTCCGTTTTGTACACGAAGTGCATCCAGTTTTTGCCGTAACCCTCTCCACTTTCTTGCACATGCTATGTGGATGAAATGATGATATCATGCCAACTTTCAACCTTTTCAGGGTTCATTTGAAATGCTTTTCAATTTTAGGGTCTTATAGCTCAAAATAATTAGTAAATGCATGAAAAATAACAAATGAAGTCAGAAAGGATTGAAAAATGATGATGTGGCTTTGAATGGTGCATTTTGAACACACAAAAAGTCAGGAGTTCAAATAAGGTTTAAAAAATGAAATCCCTTTGTAACAGACGAGTTTCCGGATGAAATCCTGATACTTTGAAAGAGATTGTCCGTTTTGTACACGAAGTGCATCCAGTTTATGCCGTAACCCTCTCAACTTTCTTGCACATGCTATGTGGATGAAATGATGATATCATGCCAACTTTCAACCTTTTCAGAGTTCATTTGAAATACTTTTCAATTTTAGGGTCTTATAGCTCAAAATAATTAGTAAATGCATGAAAAAAGCAAATGAAGTCAGAAAGGATTGAAAAATGATGATGTGGCTTTGAATGGTGCATTTTGAACACACAAAAAGTCAGGAGTTCAAATAAGGTTTAAAAAATGAAATCCCATTGTAACAGACGAGTTTCCGGATGAAATCCTGATACTTTGAAAGAGATTGTCCGTTTTGTACACGAAGTGCATCCAGTTTATGCCGTAACCCTCTCAACTTTCTTGCACATGCTATGTGGATGAAATGATGATATCATGCCAACTTTCAACCTTTTAAGAGTTCATTTGAAATGCTTTTCATTTTTAGGGTTATAGCTCAAAATAATTAGTAAATGCATGAAAAATAACAAATGAAGTCAGAAAGGATTGAAAAATGATGACGTGGCTTTGAATGGTGCATTTTGAACACACAAAAAGTCAGGAGTTCAAATAAGGTTTAAAAAATGAAATCCCTTTGTAACAGACGAGTTTCCGGATGAAATCCTGATACTTTGAAAGAGATTGTCCGTTTTGTACACGAAGTGCATCCAGTTTATGCCGTAACCCTCTCAACTTTCTTGCACATGCTATGTGGATGAAATGATGATATCATGCCAACTTTCAACCTTTTCAGGGTTCATTTGAAATGCTTTTCAATTTTAGGGTCTTATAGCTCAAAATAATTAGTAAATGCATGAAAAATAACAAATGAAGCTGAGAAAGGATTGAAAAATGATGATGTGGCTTTGAATGGTGCATTTTGAACACACAAAAAGTCAGGAGTTCAAATAAGGTTTAAAAAATGAAATCCCTTTGTAACACACGAGTTTCCGGATGAAATCCTGATACTTTGAAAGAGATTGTCCGTTTTTGTACATGAAGTGCATCCAGTTTATGCCGTAACCCTCTCAACTTTCTTGCACATGCTATGTGGATGAAATGATGATATCATGCCAACTTTCAACCTTTTAAGAGTTCATTTGAAATGCTTTTCAATTTTAGGGTCTTATAGCTCAAAATAATTAGCAAATGCATGAAAAATAACAAATGAAGTCAGAAAGGATTGAAAAATGATGATGTGGCTTTGAATGGTGCATTTTGAACACACAAAAAGTCAGGAGTTCAAATAAGGTATAAAAAATGAAATCCCATTGTAACAGACGAGTTTCCGGATGAAATCCTGACACTTTGAAAGAGATTGTCCGTTTTGTACACGAAGTGCATCCAGTTTTTGCCGTAACCCTCTCCACTTTCTTGCACATGCTATGTGGATGAAATGATGATATCATGCCAACTTTCAACCTTTTCAGGGTTCATTTGAAATGCTTTTCAATTTTAGGGTCTTATATCTCAAAATAATTACTAAATGCATGAAAAATAACAAATGAAGTCAGAAGGATTGAAAAATGATGATGTGGCTTTGAATGGTGCATTTTGAACACACAAAAAGTCAGGAGTTCAAATAAGGTTTAAAAAATGAAATCCCTTTGTAACACACGAGTTTCCGGATGAAATCCTGATACTTTGAAAGAGATTGTCCGTTTTGTACATGAAGTGCATCCAGTTTATGCCGTAACCCTCTCAACTTTCTTGCACATGCTATGTGGATGAAATGATGATATCATGCCAACTTTGAACCTTTTAAGAGTTCATTTGAAATGCTTTTCAATTTTAGGGTCTTATAGCTCAAAATAATTAGCAAATGCATGAAAAATAACAAATGAAGTCAGAAAGGATTGAAAAATGATGATGTGGCTTTGAATGGTGCATTTTGAACACACAAAAAGTCAGGAGTTCAAATAAGGTTTAAAAAATGAAATCCCATTGTAACAGACGAGTTTCCGGATGAAATCCTGACACTTTGAAAGAGATTGTCCGTTTTGTACATGAAGTGCATCCAGTTTTTGCCGTAACCTTCTCAACTTTCTTGCACATGCTATGTGGATGAAATGATGATATCATGCCAACTTTCAACCTTTTCAGAGTTCATTTGAAATGCTTTTCAATTTTAGGGTCTTATAGCTCAAAATAATTAGTAAATGCATGAAAAATAACAAATGAAGTCAGAAAGGATTGAAAAATGATGATGTGGCTTTGAATGGTGCATTTTGAACACACAAAAAGTCAGGAGTTCAAATAAGGTTTAAAAAATGAAATCCCTTTGTAACACACGAGTTTCCGGATGAAATCCTGATACTTTGAAAGAGATTGTCCGTTTTGTACAGGAAGTGCATCCAGTTTATGCCGTAACCCTCTCAACTTTCTTGCACATGCTATGTGGATGAAATGATGATATCATGCCAACTTTCAACCTTTTCAGTGTTCATTTGAAATGCTTTTCAATTTTAGGGTCTTATAGCTCAAAATATTTAGTAAATGCATGAAAAATAACAAATGAAGTCAGAAAGGATTGAAAAATGATGACGTGGCTTTGAATGGTGCATTTTGAACACACAAAAAGTCAGGAGTTCAAATAAGGTTTAAAAAATGAAATCCCTTTGTAACACACGAGTTTCCGGATGAAATCCTGATACTTTGAAAGAGATTGTCCGTTTTGTACACGAAGTGCATCCAGTTTTTGCCGTAACCCTCTCCACTTTCTTGCACATGCTATGTGGATGAAATGATGATATCATGCCAACTTTCAACCTTTTCAGGGTTCATTTGAAATGCTTTCCAATTTTAGGGTCTTATAGCTCAAAATAATTAGTAAATGCATGAAAAATAACAAATGAAGTCAGAAAGGATTGAAAAATGATGATGTGGCTTTGAATGGTGCATTTTGAACACACAAAAAGTCAGGAGTTCAAATAAGGTTTAAAAAATGAAATCCCTTTGTAACAGACGAGTTTCCGGATGAAATCCTGATACTTTGAAAGAGATTGTCCGTTTTGTACACGAAGTGCATCCAGTTTATGCCGTAACCCTCTCAACTTTCTTGCACATGCTATGTGGATGAAATGATGATATCATGCCAACTTTCAACCTTTTCAGAGTTCATTTGAAATACTTTTCAATTTTAGGGTCTTATAGCTCAAAATAATTAGTAAATGCATGAAAAATAACAAATGAAGTCAGAAAGGATTGAAAAATGATGATGTGGCTTTGAATGGTGCATTTTGAACACACAAAAAGTCAGGAGTTCAAATAAGGTTTAAAAAATGAAATCACTTTGTAACACACGAGTTTCCGGATGAAATCCTGACACTTTGAAAGAGATTGTCCGTTTTGTACACGAAGTGCATCCAGTTTTTGCCGTAACCCTCTCAACTTTCTTGCACATGCTATGTGGATAAAATGATGATATCATGCCAACTTTCAACCTTTTCAGAGTTCATTTGAAATGCTTTTCAATTTTAGGGTCTTATAGCTCAAAATAATTAGTAAATGCATGAAAAATAACAAATGAAGTGAGAAAGGATTGAGAAATGATGACGTGGCTTTGAATGGTGCATTTTGAACACACAAAAAGTGAGGAGTTCAAATAAGGTTTAAAAACTGAAATCCCTTTGTAACACACGAGTTTCCGGATGAAATCCTGATACTTTGAAAGAGATTGTCCGTTTTGTACACGAAGTGCATCCAGTTTATGCCGTAACCCTCTCAACTTTCTTGCACATGCTATGTGGATGAAATGATGATATCATGCCAACTTTCAACCTTTTCAGGGTTCATTTGAAATGCTTTTCAATTTTAGGGTCTTATAGCTCAAAATAATTAGTAAATGCATGAAAAATAACAAATGAAGTGAGAAAGGATTGAAAAATGATGATGTGGCTTTGAATGGTGCATTTTGAACACACAAAAAGTCAGGAGTTCAAATAAGGTTTAAAAAATGAAATCCCTTTGTAACACACGAGTTTCCGGATGAAATCCTGATACTTTGAAAGAGATTGTCCGTTTTGTACATGAAGTGCATCCAGTTTATGCCGTAACCCTCTCAACTTTCTTGCACATGCTATGTGGATGAAATGATGATATCATGCCAACTTTCAACCTTTTAAGAGTTCATTTGAAATGCTTTTCAATTTTAGGGTCTTATAGCTCAAAATAATTAGCAAATGCATGAAAAATAACAAATGAAGTCAGAAAGGATTGAAAAATGATGATGTGGCCTTTGAATGGTGCATTTTGAACACACAAAAAGTCAGGAGTTCAAATAAGGTTTAAAAAATGAAATCCCTTTGTAACAGACGAGTTTCCGGATGAAATCCTGACACTTTGAAAGAGATTGTCCGTTTTGTACATGAAGTGCATCCCGTTTTTGCCGTAACCCTCTCAACTTTCTTGCACATGCTATGTGGATGAAATGATGATATCATGCCAACTTTCAACCTTTTCAGAGTTCATTTGAAATGCTTTTCAATTTTAGGGTCTTATAGCTCAAAATAATTAGTAAATGCATGAAAAATAACAAATGAAGTCAGAAAGGATTGAAAAATGATGATGTGGCTTTGAATGCTGCATTTTGAACACACAAAAAGTCAGGAGTTCAAATAAGGTTTAAAAAATGAAATCCCTTTGTAACACACGAGTTTCCGGATGAAATCCTGATACTTTGAAAGAGATTGTCCGTTTGTACAGGAAGTGCATCCAGTTTATGCCGTAACCCTCTCAACTTTCTTGCACATGCTATGTGGATGAAATGATGATATCATGCCAACTTTCACCTTTTCAGGGTTCATTTTGAAATGCTTTTCAATTTTAGGGTCTTATAGCTCAAAATATTTAGTAAATGCATGAAAAATAACAAATGAAGTCAGAAAGGATTGAAAAATGATGACGTGGCTTTGAATGGTGCATTTTGAACACACAAAAAGTCAGGAGTTCAAATAAGGTTTAAAAAATGAAATCCCTTTGTAACAGACGAGTTTCCGGATGAAATCCTGATACTTTGAAAGAGATTGTCCGTTTTGTACACGAAGTGCATCCAGTTTATGCCGTAACCCTCTCCACTTTCTTGCACATGCTATGTGGATGAAATGATGATATCATGCAACTTTCAACCTTTTCAGGGTTCATTTGAAATGCTTTTAAATTTTATGGTCTTATAGCTCAAAATAATTAGTAAATGCATGAAAAATAACAAATGAAGTCAGAAAGGATTGAAAAATGATGATGTGGCTTTGAATGGTGCATTTTGAACACACAAAAAGTCAGGAGTTCAAATAAGGTTTAAAAAATGAAATCCCTTTGTAACACACGAGTTTCCGGATGAAATCCTGACACTTTGAAAGAGATTGTCCGTTTTGTACACGAAGTGCATCCAGTTTTTGCCGTAACCCTCTCAACTTTCTTGCACATGCTATGTGGATGAAATGATGATATCATGCCAACTTTCAACCTTTTCAGAGTTCATTTGAAATGCTTTTCAATTTTAGGGTCTTATAGCTCAAAATAATTAGTAAATGCATGAAAAATAACAAATGAAGTGAGAAAGGATTGAGAAATGATGACGTGGCTTTGAATGGTGCATTTTGAACACACAAAAAGTGAGGAGTTCAAATAAGGTTAAAAACTGAAATCCCTTTGTAACACACGAGTTTCCGGATGAAATCCTGATACTTTGAAAGAGATTGTCCGTTTTGTACACGAAGTGCATCCAGTTTATGCCGTAACCCTCTCAACTTTCTTGCACATGCTATGTGGATGAAATGATGATATCATGCCAACTTTCAACCTTTTCAGAGGTCATTTGAAATGCTTTTCAATTTCAGGGTCTTATAGCTAAAAATAATTAGCAAATGAATGAAAAATAACAAATGAAGTCAGAAAGGATTGAAAAATGATGATGTGGCTTTGAATGGTGCATTTTGAACACACAAAAAGTCAGGAGTTCAAATAAGGTTTAGAAAATGAAATCGCTTTGTAACAGACGAGTTTTCCGGATGAAATCCTGATACTTTGAAAGAGATTGTCCGTTTTGTACACGAAGTGCATCCATTTTTTGCCGTAACCCTCTCCACTTTCTTGCACATGCTATGTGGATGAAATGATGATATCATGCCAACTTTCAACATTTTCAGAGTTCATTTGAAATGCTCTCAATTTTAGGGTCTTATAGCTCAAAATAATTAGTAATTGCATGAAAAATAACAGATGAAGTCAGAAAGGATTGAAAAATGATGATGTGGCTTTGAATGGTGCATTTTGAACACACAAAAAGTCAGGAGTTCAAATAAGGTTTAAAAACTGAAATCCCTTTGTAACACACGAGTTTCCGGATGAAATCCAGATACTTTGAAAGAGATTGTCCATTTTGTACACGAAGGTCATCCAGTTTATGCCGTAACCCTCTCCACTTTCTTGCACATGCTATGTGGATGAAATGATGATATCATGCCAACTTTCAACCTTTTCAGGGTTCATTTGAAATGCTCTTCAATTTTAGGGTCTTATAGCTCAAAATAATTAGTAAATGCATGAAAAATAACAAATGAAGTCAGAAAGGATTGAAAAATGATGATGTGGCTTTGAATGGTGCATTTTGAACACACAAAAAGTCAGGAGTTCAAATAAGGTTTAAAAAATGAAATCCCATTGTAACAGACGAGTTTCCGGATGAAATCCTGATACTTTGAAAGAGATTGTCCGTTTTGTACACGAAGTGCATCCAGTTTTTGCCGTAACCCTCTCCACTTTCTTGCACATGCGATGTGGATGAAATGATGATATCATGCCAACTTTCAACCTTTTCAGAGGTCATTTGAAATGCTTTTCAATTTTAGGGTCTTATAGCTCAAAATAATTAGCAAATGAATGAAAAATAACAAATGAAGTCAGAAAGGATTGAAAAATGATGATGTGGCTTTGAATGGTGCATTTTGAACACACAAAAAGTCAGGAGTTCAAATAAGGTTTAGAAAATGAAATCGCTTTGTAACAGACGAGTTTCCGGATGAAATCCTGATACTTTGAAAGAGATTGTCCGTTTTGTACACGAAGTGCATCCAGTTTTTGTCGTAACCCTCTCCACTTTCTTGCACATGCTATGTGGATGAAATGATGATATCATGCCAACTTTCAACATTTTCAGAGTTCATTTGAAATGCTTCTCAATTTTAGGGTCTTATAGCTCAAAATAATTAGTAATTGCATGAAAAATAACAGATGAAGTCAGAAAGGATTGAGAAATGATGATGTGGCTTTGAATGGTGCATTTTGAACACACAAAAAGTCAGGAGTTCAAATAAGGTTTAAAAAATGAAATCCCTTTGTAACAGACGAGTTTCCGGATGAAATCCTGATACTTTGAAAGAGATTGTCCGTTTTGTACACGAAGTGCATCCAGTTTATGCCGTAACCCTCTCAACTTTCTTGCACATGCTATGTGGATGAAATGATGATATCATGCCAACTTTCAACCTTTTCAGAGTTCATTTGAAATGCTTTTCAATTTTAGGGTCTTATAGCTCAAAATAATTAGTAAATGCATGAAAAAAGCAAATGAAGTCAGAAAGGATTGAAAAATGATGATGTGGCTTTGAATGGTGCATTTTGAACACACAAAAAGTCAGGAGTTCAAATAAGGTTTAGAAAATGAAATCCCTTTGTAACACACGAGTTTCCGGATGAAATCCTGATACTTTGAAAGAGATTGTCCGTTTTGTACACGAAGTGCATCCAGTTTATGCCGTAACCCTCTCAACTTTCTTGCACATGCTATGTGGATGAAATGATGATATCATGCCAACTTTCAACATTTTCAGAGTTCATTTGAAATGCTTCTCAATTTTAGGGTCTTATAGCTCAAAATAATTAGTAAATGCATGAAAAATAACAGATGAAGTCAGAAAGGATTGAAAAATGATGATGTGGCTTTGAATGGTGCATTTTGAACACACAAAAAGTCAGGAGTTCAAATAAGGTTTAGAAACTGAAATCCCTTTGTAACAGACGAGTTTCCGGATGAAATCCTGATACTTTGAAAGAGATTGTCCGTTTTGTACACGAAGTGCATCCAGTTTATGCCGTAACCCTCTCAACTTTCTTGCACATGCTATGTGGATGAAATGATGATATCATGCCAACTTTCAACCTTTTCAGGGTTCATTTGAAATGCTTTTCAATTTTAGGGTCTTATAGCTCAAAATAATTAGTAAATGCATGAAAAATAACAAATGAAGTCAGAAAGGATTGAAAAATGATGATGTGGCTTTGAATGGTGCATTTTGAACACACAAAAAGTCAGGAGTTCAAATAAGGTTTAAAAAATGAAATCCCATTGTAACACACGAGTTTCCGGATGAAATCCTGATACTTTGAAAGAGATTGTCCGTTTTGTACACGAAGGTCATCCAGTTATGCCGTAACCCTCTCCACTTTCTTGCACATGCTATGTGGATGAAATGATGATATCATGCCAACTTTCAACCTTTTCAGGGTTCATTTGAAATGCTTTTCAATTTTAGGGTCTTATAGCTCAAAATAATTAGTAAATGCATGAAAAATAACAAATGAAGTCAGAAAGGATTGAAAAATGATGATGTGGCTTTGAATGGTGCATTTTGAACACACAAAAAGTCAGGAGTTCAAATAAGTTTTAAAAAATGAAATCCCATTGTAACAGACGAGTTTCCGGATGAAATCCAGATACTTTGAAAGAGATTCTCCATTTTGTACACGAAGTGCATCCAGTTTATGCCGTAACCCTCTCAACTTTCTTGCACATGCTATGTGGATGAAATGATGATATCATGCCAACTTTCAACCTTTTCAGGGTTCATTTGAAATGCTTTTCAATTTTAGGGTCTTATAGCTCAAAATAATTAGTAAATGCATGAGAAATAGCAAATGAAGTCAGAAAGGATTGAAAAATGATGATGTGGCTTTGAATGGTGCGTTTTGAACACACAAAAAGTCAGGAGTTCAAATAAGGTTTAGAAACTGAAATCCCTTTGTAACACACGAGTTTCCGGATGAAATCCAGATACTTTGAAAGAGATTGTCCGTTTTGTACACGAAGTGCATCCAGTTTATGCCGTAACCCTCTCAACTTTCTTGCACATGCTATGTGGATGAAATGATGATATCATGCCAACTTTCAACCTTTTCAGAGTTCATTTGAAATGCTTTTCAATTTTAGGGTCTTATAGCTCAAAATAATTAGTAAATGCATGAAAAATAACAAAAGAAGTGAGAAAGGATTGAGAAATGATGACGTGGCTTTGAATGGTGCATTTTGAACACACAAAAAGTCAGGAGTTCAAATAAGGTTTAAAAACTGAAATCCCTTTGTAACACACGAGTTTCCGGATGAAATCCTGACACTTTGAAAGAGATTGTCCGTTTTGTACACGAAGTGCATCCAGTTTATGCCGTAACCCTCTCAACTTTCTTGCACATGCTATGTGGATGAAATGATGATATCATGCCAACTTTCAACCTTTTCAGAGGTCATTTGAAATGCTTTTCAATTTTAGGGTCTTATAGCTCAAAATAATTAGCAAATGAATGAAAAATAACAAATGAAGTCAGAAAGGATTGAAAAATGATGATGTGGCTTTGAATGGTGCATTTTGAACACACAAAAAGTCAGGAGTTCAAATAAGGTTTAGAAAATGAAATCGCTTTGTAACAGACGAGTTTCCGAATGAAATCCTGATACTTTGAAAGAGATTGTCCATTTTGTACACGAAGGTCATCCAGTTTATGCCGTAACCCTCTCAACATTCTTGCACATGCTATGTGGATGAAATGATGATATCATGCCAACTTTCAACATTTTCAGTGTTCATTTGAAATGCTTTTCAATTTTAGGGTCTTATAGCTCAAAATAATTAGTAAATGCATGAAAAATAACAAATGAAGTCAGAAACGATTGAAAAATGATGATGTGGCTTTGAATGGTGCATTTTGAACACACAAAAAGTCAGGAGTTCAAATAAGGTTTAAAAAATGAAATCCCATTGTAACACACGAGTTTCCGGATGAAATCCTGATACTTTGAAAGAGATTGTCCGTTTTGTACACGAAGGTCATCCAGTTTATGCCGTAACCCTCTCCACTTTCTTGCACATGCTATGTGGATGAAATGATGATATCATGCCAACTTTCAACCTTTTCAGAGTTCATTTGAAATGCTTTTCAATTTTAGGGTCTTATAGCTCAAAATAATTAGTAAATGCATGAAAAATAACAAATGAAGTCAGAAAGGATTGAAAAATGATGATGTGGCTTTGAATGGTGCATTTTGAACACACAAAAAGTCAGGAGTTCAAATAAGGTTTAAAAAATGAAATCCCATTGTAACAGACGAGTTTCCGGATGAAATCCTGATACTTTGAAAGAGATTGTCCGTTTTGTACACGAAGTGCATCCAGTTTATGCCGTAACCCTCTCAACTTTCTTGCACATGCTATGTGGATGAAATGATGATATCATGCCAACTTTCAACCTTTTCAGAGTTCATTTGAAATGCTTTTCAATTTTAGGGTCTTATAGCTCAAAATAATTAGTAAATGCATGAAAAATAACAAATGAAGTCAGAAAGGATTGAGAAATGATGATCTGGCTTTGAATGGTGCATTTTGAACACACAATAAGTCAGGAGTTCAAATAAGGTTTAAAAACTGAAATCCCTTTGTAACACACGAGTTTCCGGATGAAATCCTGATACTTTGAAAGAGATTGTCCGTTTTGTACACGAAGTGCATCCAGTTTATGCCGTAACCCTCTCAACTTTCTTGCACATGCTATGTGGATGAAATGATGATATCATGCCAACTTTCAACCTTTTCAGAGGTCATTTGAAATGCTTTTCAATTTTAGGGTCTTATAGCTCAAAATAATTAGCAAATGAATGAAAAATAACAAATGAAGTCAGAAAGGATTGAAAAATGATGATGTGGCTTTGAATGGTGCATTTTGAACACACAAAAAGTCAGGAGTTCAAATAAGGTTTAGAAAATGAAATCGCTTTGTAACAGACGAGTTTCCGGATGAAATCCTGATACTTTGAAAGAGATTGTCCGTTTTGTACACGAAGTGCATCCAGTTTTTGCCGTAACCGTCTCGACTTTCTTGCACATGCTATGTGGATGAAATGATGATATCATGCCAACTTTCAACATTTTCAGAGTTCATTTGAAATGCTTCTCAATTTTAGGGTCTTATAGCTCAAAATAATTAGTAATTGCATGAAAAATAACAGATGAAGTCAGAAAGGATTGAAAAATGATGATGTGGCTTTGAATGGTGCATTTTGAGCACACAAAAAGTCAGGAGTTCAAATAAGGTTTAAAAACTGAAATCGCTTTGTAACAGACGAGTTTCCGGATGAAATCCTGATACTTTGAAAGAGATTGTCCATTTTGTACACGAAGGTCATCCAGTTTATGCCGTAACCCTCTCAACTTTCTTGCACATGCTATGTGGATGAAATGATGATATCATGCCAACTTTCAACATTTTCGGGGTTCATTTGAAATGCTTTTCAATTTTAGGGTCTTATAGCTCAAAATAATTAGTAATTGCATGAAAAATAACAGATGAAGTCAGAAAGGATTGAAAAATGATGATGTGGCTTTGAATGGTGCATTTTGAACACACAAAAAGTCAGGAGTTCAAATAAGGTTTAAAAACTGAAATCCCTTTGTAACACACGAGTTTCCGGATGAAATCCAGATACTTTGAAAGAGATTGTCCGTTTTGTACACGAAGGTCATCCAGTTTATGCCGTAACCCTCTCAACATTCTTGCACATGCTATGTGGATGAAATGATGATATCATGCCAACTTTCAACCTTTTCAGTGTTCATTTGAAATGCTTTTCAATTTTAGGGCTTATAGCTCAAAATAATTAGTAAATGCATGAAAAATAACAAATGAAGTCAGAAAGGATTGAAAAATGATGATGTGGCTTTGAATGGTGCATTTTGAACACACAAAAAGTCAGGAGTTCAAATAAGGTTTAAAAAATGAAATCCCATTGTAACAGACGAGTTTCCGGATGAAATCCTGATACTTTGAAAGAGATTGTCCGTTTTGTACACGAAGTGCATCCAGTTTATGCCGTAACCCTCTCAACTTTCTTGCACATGCTATGTGGATGAAATGATGATATCATGCCAACTTTCAACCTTTTCAGAGTTCATTTGAAATGCTTTTCAATTTTAGGGTCTTATAGCTCAAAATAATTAGTAAATGCATGAAAAAAAACAAATGAAGTCAGAAAGGATTGAAAAATGATGATGTGGGTTTGAATGGTGCATTTTGAACACACAAAAAGTCAGGAGTTCAAATAAGGTTTAAAAAATGAAATCCCTTTGTAACACACGAGTTTCCGGATGAAATCCTGATACTTTGAAAGAGATTGTCCGTTTTGTACACGAAGTGCATCCAGTTTATGCCGTAACCCTCTCAACTTTCTTGCACATGCTATGTGGATGAAATGATGATATCATGCCAACTTTCAACATTTTCAGAGTTCATTTGAAATGCTTCTCAATTTTAGGGTCTTATAGCTCAAAATAATTAGTAATTGCATGAAAAATAACAAATGAAGTGAGAAAGGATTGAGAAATGATGATGTGGCTTTGAATGGTGCATTTTGAACACACAAAAAGTCAGGAGTTCAAATAAGGTTTAAAAACTGAAATCCCTTTGTAACACACGAGTTTCCGGATGAAATCCAGATACTTTGAAAGAGATTGTCCGTTTTGTACACGAAGTGCATCCAGTTTATGCCGTAACCCTCTCAACTTTCTTGCACATGCTATGTGGATGAAATGATGATATCATGCCAACTTTCAACCTTTTGAGGGTTCATTTGAAATGCTTTTCAATTTTAGGGTCTTATAGCTCAAAATAATTAGTAAATGCATGAAAAATAACAAATGAAGTCAGAAAGGATTGAAAAATGATGATGTGGCTTTGAATGGTGCATTTTGAACACACAAAAAGTCAGGAGTTCAAATAAGGTTTAAAAAATGAAATCCCATTGTAACAGACGAGTTTCCGGATGAAATCCAGATACTTTGAAAGAGATTCTCCGTTTTGTACACGAAGTGCATCCAGTTTATGCCGTAACCCTCTCAACTTTCTTGCACATGCTATGTGGATGAAATGATGATATCATGCCAACTTTCAACCTTTTCAGGGTTCATTTGAAATGCTTTTCAATTTTAGGGTCTTATAGCTCAAAATAATTAGTAAATGCATGAGAAATAGCAAATGAAGTCAGAAAGGATTGAAAAATGATGATGTGGCTTTGAATGGTGCGTTTTGAACACACAAAAAGTCAGGAGTTCAAATAAGGTTTAAAAAATGAAATCCCTTTGTAACAGACGAGTTTCCGGATGAAATCCTGATACTTTGAAAGAGATTGTCCGTTTTGTACACGAAGTGCATCCAGTTTATGCCGTAACCCTCTCAACTTTCTTGCACATGCTATGTGGATGAAATGATGATATCATGCCAACTTTCAACCTTTTCAGAGTTCATTTGAAATGCTTTTCAATTTTAGGGTCTTATAGCTCAAAATAATTAGTAATTGCATGAAAAATAACAAATGAAGTGAGAAAGGATTGAGAAATGATGATGTGGCTTTGAATGGTGCATTTTGAACACACAAAAAGTCAGGAGTTCAAATAAGGTTTAAAAACTGAAATCCCTTTGTAACACACGAGTTTCCGGATGAAATCCAGATACTTTGAAAGAGATTGTCCGTTTTGTACACGAAGTGCATCCAGTTTATGCCGTAACCCTCTCAACTTTCTTGCACATGCTATGTGGATGAAATGATGATATCATGCCAACTTTCAACCTTTTCAGAGGTCATTTGAAATGCTTTTCAATTTTAGGGTCTTATAGCTCAAAATAATTAGCAAATGAATGAAAAATAACAAATGAAGTCAGAAAGGATTGAAAAATGATGATGTGGCTTTGAATGGTGCATTTTGAACACACAAAAAGTCAGGAGTTCAAATAAGGTTTAGAAATGAAATCGCTTTGTAACAGACGAGTTTCCGGATGAAATCCTGATACTTTGAAAGAGATTGTCCGTTTTGTACACGAAGTGCATCCAGTTTTTGCCGTAACCGTCTCGACTTTCTTGCACATGCTATGTGGATGAAATGATGATATCATGCCAACTTTCAACATTTTCAGAGTTCATTTGAAATGCTTCTCAATTTTAGGGTCTTATAGCTCAAAATAATTAGTAATTGCATGAAAAATAACAGATGAAGTCAGAAAGGATTGAAAAATGATGATGTGGCTTTGAATGGTGCATTTTGAACACACAAAAAGTCAGGAGTTCAAATAAGGTTTAGAAAATGAAATCGCTTTGTAACAGACGAGTTTCTGGATGAAATCCTGATACTTTGAAAGAGATTGTCCATTTTGTACACGAAGGTCATCCAGTTTATGCCGTAACCCTCTCAACTTTCTTGCACATGCTATGTGGATGAAATGATGATATCATGCCAACTTTCAACATTTTCAGGGTTCATTTGAAATGCTTTTCAATTTTAGGGTCTTATAGCTCAAAATAATTAGTAATTGCATGAAAAATAACAGATGAAG
This sequence comes from Aegilops tauschii subsp. strangulata, assembly GCF_002575655.3. NCBI lineage: Eukaryota > Viridiplantae > Streptophyta > Magnoliopsida > Poales > Poaceae > Aegilops > Aegilops tauschii. The sequence continues at coordinate 31,673 of NW_027333078.1, forward strand.
TCAGAAAGGATTGAAAAATGATGATGTGGCTTTGAATGGTGCATTTTGAACACACAAAAAGTCAGGAGTTCAAATAAGGTTTAAAAACTGAAATCCCTTTGTAACACACGAGTTTCCGGATGAAATCCAGATACTTTGAAAGAGATTGTCCGTTTTGTACACGAAGGTCATCCAGTTTATGCCGTAACCCTCTCAACATTCTTGCACATGCTATGTGGATGAAATGATGATATCATGCCAACTTTCAACCTTTTCAGTGTTCATTTGAAATGCTTTTCAATTTTAGGGCTTATAGCTCAAAATAATTAGTAAATGCATGAAAAATAACAAATGAAGTCAGAAAGGATTGAAAAATGATGATGTGGCTTTGAATGGTGCATTTTGAACACACAAAAAGTCAGGAGTTCAAATAAGGTTTAAAAAATGAAATCCCATTGTAACAGACGAGTTTCCGGATGAAATCCTGATACTTTGAAAGAGATTGTCCGTTTTGTACACGAAGTGCATCCAGTTTATGCCGTAACCCTCTCCACTTTCTTGCACATGCTATGTGGATGAAATGATGATATCATGCCAACTTTCAACCTTTTCAGAGTTCATTTGAAATGCTTTTCAATTTTAGGGTCTTATAGCTCAAAATAATTAGTAAATGCATGAAAAAAACAAATGAAGTCAGAAAGGATTGAAAAATGATGATGTGGGTTTGAATGGTGCATTTTGAACACACAAAAAGTCAGGAGTTCAAATAAGGTTTAAAAAATGAAATCCCTTTGTAACACACGAGTTTCCGGATGAAATCCTGATACTTTGAAAGAGATTGTCCGTTTTGTACACGAAGTGCATCCAGTTTATGCCGTAACCCTCTCAACTTTCTTGCACATGCTATGTGGATGAAATGATGATATCATGCCAACTTTCAACATTTTCAGAGTTCATTTGAAATGCTTTTCAATTTTAGGGTCTTATAGCTCAAAATAATTAGTAATTGCATGAAAAATAACAAATGAAGTGAGAAAGGATTGAGAAATGATGACGTGGCTTTGAATGGTGCATTTTGAACACACAAAAAGTCAGGAGTTCAAATAAGGTTTAAAAACTGAAATCCCTTTGTAACACACGAGTTTCCGGATGAAATCCAGATACTTTGAAAGAGATTGTCCGTTTTGTACACGAAGTGCATCCAGTTTATGCCGTAACCCTCTCAACTTTCTTGCACATGCTATGTGGATGAAATGATGATATCATGCCAACTTTCAACCTTTTCAGAGGTCATTTGAAATGCTTTTCAATTTTAGGGTCTTATAGCTCAAAATAATTAGCAAATGAATGAAAAATAACAAATGAAGTCAGAAAGGATTGAAAAATGATGATGTGGCTTTGAATGGTGCATTTTGAACACACAAAAAGTCAGGAGTTCAAATAAGGTTTAAAAAATGAAATCCCATTGTAACAGACGAGTTTCCGGATGAAATCCAGATACTTTGAAAGAGATTCTCCGTTTTGTACACGAAGTGCATCCAGTTTATGCTGTAACCCTCTCAACTTTCTTGCACATGCTATGTGGATGAAATGATGATATCATGCCAACTTTCAACCTTTTCAGGGTTCATTTGAAATGCTTTTCAATTTTAGGGTCTTATAGCTCAAAATAATTAGTAAATGCATGAGAAATAGCAAATGAAGTCAGAAAGGATTGAAAAATGATGATGTGGCTTTGAATGGTGCGTTTTGAATACACAAAAAGTCAGGAGTTCAAATAAGGTTTAAAAAATGAAATCCCTTTGTAACAGACGAGTTTCCGGATGAAATCCTGATACTTTGAAAGAGATTGTCCGTTTTGTACACGAAGTGCATCCAGTTTATGCCGTAACCCTCTCAACTTTCTTGCACATGCTATGTGGATGAAATGATGATATCATGCCAACTTTCAACCTTTTCAGAGTTCATTTGAAATGCTTTTCAATTTTAGGGTCTTATAGCTCAAAATAATTAGTAAATGCATGAAAAATAACAAATGAAGTCAGAAAGGATTGAAAAATGATGATGTGGCTTTGAATGGTGCACTTTGAACACACAAAAAGTCAGGAGTTCAAATAAGGTTTAAAAAATGAAATCCCTTTCTAACACAAGAGTTTCCGGATGAAATCCTGACACTTTGAAAGAGATTGTCCGTTTTGTACACGAAGTGCATCCAGTTTTTGCCGTAACCCTCTCAACTTTCTTGCACATGCTATGTGGATGAAATGATGATATCATGCCAACTTTCAACCTTTTCAGAGTTCATTTGAAATGCTTTTCAATTTTAGGGTCTTATAGCTCAAAATAATTAGTAAATGCATGAAAAAAAACAAATGAAGTGAGAAAGGATTGAAAAATGATGGTGTGGCTTTGAATGGTGCATTTTGAACACACAAAAAGTCAGGAGTTCAAATAAGGTTTAAAAAATGAAATCCCTTTGTAACACACGAGTTTCCGGATGAAATCCAGATACTTTGAAAGAGATTGTCCTTTTTGTACACGAAGTGCATCCAGTTTATGCCGTAACCCTCTCAACTTTCTTGCACATGCTATGTGGATGAAATGATGATATCATGCCAACTTTCAACCTTTTCAGAGTTCATTTGAAATGCTTTTCAATTTTAGGGTCTTATAGCTCAAAATAATTAGTAAATGCATGAAAAAAAACAAATGAAGTCAGAAAGGATTGAAAAATGATGATGTGGGTTTGAATGGTGCATTTTGAACACACAAAAAGTCAGGAGTTCAAATAAGGTTTAGAAAATGAAATCGCTTTGTAACAGACGAGTTTCCGGATGAAATCCTGATACTTTGAAAGAGATTGTCCGTTTTGTACACGAAGTGCATCCAGTTTTTGCCGTAACCCTCTCGACTTTCTTGCACATGCTATGTGGATGAAATGATGATATCATGCCAACTTTCAACATTTTCAGAGTTCATTTGAAATGCTTTTCAATTTTAGGGTCTTATAGCTCAAAATAATTAGTAAATGCATGAAAAATAACAAATGAAGTCAGAAAGGATTGAAAAATGATGATGTGGCTTGAATGGTGCATTTTGAACACACAAAAAGTCAGGAGTTCAAATAAGGTTTAAAAAATGAAATCCCTTTGTAACACACGAGTTTCCGGATGAAATCCTGACACTTTGAAAGAGATTGTCCGTTTTGTACACGAAGTGCATCCAGTTTATGCCGTAACCCTCTCAACTTTCTTACACATGCTATGTGGATGAAATGATGATATCATGCCAACTTTCAACCTTTTCAGAGTTCATTTGAAATGCTTTTCAATTTTAGGGTCTTATAGCTCAAAATAATTAGTAAATGCATGAAAAAAAACAAATGAAGTCAGAAAGGATTGAAAAATGATGATGTGGCTTTGAATGGTGCATTTTGAACACACAAAAAGTCAGGAGTTCAAATAAGGTTTAAAAAATGAAATCCCATTGTAACAGACGAGTTTTCGGATGAAATCCAGATACTTTGAAAGAGATTGTCCGTTTTGTACACGAAGTGCATCCAGTTTATGCCGTAACCCTCTCAAATTTCTTGCACATGCTATGTGGATGAAATGATGATATCATGCCAACTTTCAACCTTTTCAGAGTTCATTTGAAATGCTTTTCAATTTTAGGGTCTTATAGCTCAAAATAATTAGTAAATGCATGAAAAATAACAAATGAAGTCAGAAAGGATTGAAAAATGATGATGTGGCTTTGAATGGTGCATTTTGGACACACAAAAAGTCAGGAGTTCAAATAAGGTTTAAAAAATGAAATCCCTTTGTAACAGACGAGTTTCCGGATGAAATCCTGATACTTTGAAAGAGATTGTCCGTTTTGTACACGAAGTGCATCCAGTTTATGCCGTAACCCTCTCAACTTTCTTGCACATGCTATGTGGATGAAATGATGATATCATGCCAACTTTCAACCTTTTCAGAGTTCATTTGAAATGCTTTTCAATTTTAGGGTCTTATAGCTCAAAATAATTAGTAAATGCATGAAAAATAACAAATGAAGTCAGAAAGGATTGAAAAATGATGATGTGGCTTTGAATGGTGCACTTTGAACACACAAAAAGTCAGGAGTTCAAATAAGGTTTAAAAAATGAAATCCCTTTCTAACACAAGAGTTTCCGGATGAAATCCTGACACTTTGAAAGAGATTGTCCGTTTTGTACACGAAGTGCATCCAGTTTTTGCCGTAACCCTCTCAACTTTCTTGCACATGCTATGTGGATGAAATGATGATATCATGCCAACTTTCAACCTTTTCAGAGTTCATTTGAAATGCTTTTCAATTTTAGGGTCTTATAGCTCAAAATAATTAGTAAATGCATGAAAAAAAACAAATGAAGTGAGAAAGGATTGAAAAATGATGGTGTGGCTTTGAATGGTGCATTTTGAACACACAAAAAGTCAGGAGTTCAAATAAGGTTTAAAAATGAAATCCCTTTGTAACACACGAGTTTCCGGATGAAATCCAGATACTTTGAAAGAGATTGTCCTTTTTGTACACGAAGTGCATCCAGTTTATGCCGTAACCCTCTCAACTTTCTTGCACATGCTATGTGGATGAAATGATGATATCATGCCAACTTTCAACCTTTTCAGAGTTCATTTGAAATGCTTTTCAATTTTAGGGTCTTATAGCTCAAAATAATTAGTAAATGCATGAAAAAAAACAAATGAAGTCAGAAAGGATTGAAAAATGATGATGTGGGTTTGAATGGTGCATTTTGAACACACAAAAAGTCAGGAGTTCAAATAAGGTTTAGAAAATGAAATCGCTTTGTAACAGACGAGTTTCCGGATGAAATCCTGATACTTTGAAAGAGATTGTCCGTTTTGTACACGAAGTGCATCCAGTTTTTGCCGTAACCCTCTCGACTTTCTTGCACATGCTATGTGGATGAAATGATGATATCATGCCAACTTTCAACATTTTCAGAGTTCATTTGAAATGCTTTTCAATTTTAGGGTCTTATAGCTCAAAATAATTAGTAAATGCATGAAAAATAACAAATGAAGTCAGAAAGGATTGAAAAATGATGATGTGGCTTTGAATGGTGCATTTTGAACACACAAAAAGTCAGGAGTTCAAATAAGGTTTAAAAATGAAATCCCTTTGTAACACACGAGTTTCCGGATGAAATCCTGACACTTTGAAAGAGATTGTCCGTTTTGTACACGAAGTGCATCCAGTTTATGCCGTAACCCTCTCAACTTTCTTACACATGCTATGTGGATGAAATGATGATATCATGCCAACTTTCAACCTTTTCAGAGTTCATTTGAAATGCTTTTCAATTTTAGGGTCTTATAGCTCAAAATAATTAGTAAATGCATGAAAAAAAACAAATGAAGTCAGAAAGGATTGAAAAATGATGATGTGGCTTTGAATGGTGCATTTTGAACACACAAAAAGTCAGGAGTTCAAATAAGGTTTAAAAAATGAAATCCCATTGTAACAGACGAGTTTTCGGATGAAATCCAGATACTTTGAAAGAGATTGTCCGTTTTGTACACGAAGTGCATCCAGTTTATGCCGTAACCCTCTCAAATTTCTTGCACATGCTATGTGGATGAAATGATGATATCATGCCAACTTTCAACCTTTTCAGAGTTCATTTGAAATGCTTTTCAATTTTAGGGTCTTATAGCTCAAAATAATTAGTAAATGCATGAAAAATAACAAATGAAGTCAGAAAGGATTGAAAAATGATGATGTGGCTTTGAATGGTGCATTTTGGACACACAAAAAGTCAGGAGTTCAAATAAGGTTTAAAAAATGAAATCCCTTTGTAACAGACGAGTTTCCGGATGAAATCCTGATACTTTGAAAGAGATTGTCCGTTTTGTACACGAAGTGCATCCAGTTTATGCCGTAACCCTCTCAACTTTCTTGCACATGCTATGTGGATGAAATGATGATATCATGCCAACTTTCAACCTTTTCAGAGTTCATTTGAAATGCTTTTCAATTTTAGGGTCTTATAGCTCAAAATAATTAGTAAATGCATGAAAAATAACAAATGAAGTCAGAAAGGATTGAAAAATGATGATGTGGCTTTGAATGGTGCACTTTGAACACACAAAAAGTCAGGAGTTCAAATAAGGTTTAAAAAATGAAATCCCTTTCTAACACACGAGTTTCCGGATGAAATCCTGACACTTTGAAAGAGATTGTCCGTTTTGTACACGAAGTGCATCCAGTTTTTGCCGTAACCCTCTCAACTTTCTTGCACATGCTATGTGGATGAAATGATGATATCATGCCAACTTTCAACCTTTTCAGAGTTCATTTGAAATGCTTTTCAATTTTAGGGTCTTATAGCTCAAAATAATTAGTAAATGCATGAAAAAAAACAAATGAAGTGAGAAAGGATTGAAAAATGATGGTGTGGCTTTGAATGGTGCATTTTGAACACACAAAAAGTCAGGAGTTCAAATAAGGTTTAAAAAATGAAATCCCTTTGTAACACACGAGTTTCCGGATGAAATCCAGATACTTTGAAAGAGATTGTCCTTTTTGTACACGAAGTGCATCCAGTTTATGTCGTAACCCTCTCAACTTTCTTGCACATGCTATGTGGATGAAATGATGATATCATGCCAACTTTCAACCTTTTCAGAGTTCATTTGAAATGCTTTTCAATTTTAGGGTCTTATAGCTCAAAATAATTAGTAAATGCATGAAAAAAAACAAATGAAGTCAGAAAGGATTGAAAAATGATGATGTGGCTTTGAATGGTGCATTTTGAACACACAAAAAGTCAGGAGTTCAAATAAGGTTTAGAAAATGAAATCGCTTTGTAACAGACGAGTTTCCGGATGAAATCCTGATACTTTGAAAGAGATTGTCCGTTTTGTACACGAAGTGCATCCAGTTTTTGCCGTAACCCTCTCGACTTTCTTGCACATGCTATGTGGATGAAATGATGATATCATGCCAACTTTCAACATTTTCAGAGTTCATTTGAAATGCTTTTCAATTTTAGGGTCTTATAGCTCAAAATAATTAGTAAATGCATGAAAAATAACAAATGAAGTCAGAAAGGATTGAAAAATGATGATGTGGCTTTGAATGGTGCATTTTGAACACACAGAAAGTCAGGAGTTCAAATAAGGTTTAAAAAATGAAATCCCTTTGTAACACACGAGTTTCCGGATGAAATCCTGACACTTTGAAAGAGATTGTCCGTTTTGTACACGAAGTGCATCCAGTTTTTGCCGTAACCCTCTCAACTTTCTTGCACATGCTATGTGGATGAAATGATGATATCATGCCAACTTTCAACCTTTTCAGAGTTCATTTGAAATGCTTTTCAATTTTAGGGTCTTATAGCTCAAAATAATTAGTAAATGCATGAAAAAAAACAAATGAAGTCAGAAAGGATTGAAAAATGATGATGTGGCTTTGAATGGTGCATTTTGAACACACAAAAAGTCAGGAGTTCAAATAAGGTTTAAAAAATGAAATCCCTATGTAACACACGAGTTTCCGGATGAAATCCAGATACTTTGAAAGAGATTGTCCGTTTTGTACACGAAGTGCATCCAGTTTATGCCGTAACCCTCTCAACTTTCTTGCACATGCTATGTGGATGAAATGATGATATCATGCCAACTTTCAACCTTTTCAGAGTTCATTTGAAATGCTTTTCAATTTTAGGGTCTTATAGCTCAAAATAATTAGTAAATGCATGAAAAAAAACAAATGAAGTCAGAAAGGATTGAAAAATGATGATGTGGGTTTGAATGGTGCATTTTGAACACACAAAAAGTCAGGAGTTCAAATAAGGTTTAAAAAATGAAATCCCTTTGTAACACACGAGTTTCCGGATGAAATCCAGATACTTTGAAAGAGATTGTCCATTTTGTACACGAAGTGCATCCAGTTTATGCCGTAACCCTCTCAACTTTCTTGCACATGCTATGTGGATGAAATGATGATATCATGCCAACTTTCAACCTTTTGAGGGTTCATTTGAAATGCTTTTCAATTTTAGGGTCTTATAGCTCAAAATAATTAGTAAATGCATGAAAAATAACAAATGGAGTCAGAAAGGATTGAAAAATGATGATGTGGCTTTGAATGGTGCATTTTGAACACACAAAAAGTCAGGAGTTCAAATAAGGTTTAAAAAATGAAATCCCTTTGTAACACACGAGTTCGGATGAAATCCTGACACTTTGAAAGAGATTGTCCGTTTTGTACACGAAGTGCATCCAGTTTTTGCCGTAACCCTCTCAACTTTCTTGCACATGCTATGTGGATGAAATGATGATATCATGCCAACTTTCAACCTTTTCAGAGTTCATTTGAAATGCTTTTCAATTTTAGGGTCTTATAGCTCAAAATAATTAGTAAATGCATGAAAAAAAACAAATGAAGTGAGAAAGGATTGAAAAATGATGGTGTGGCTTTGAATGGTGCATTTTGAACACACAAAAAGTCAGGAGTTCAAATAAGGTTTAAAAAATGAAATCCCTTTGTAACACACGAGTTTCCGGATGAAATCCAGATACTTTGAAAGAGATTGTCCTTTTTGTACACGAAGTGCATCCAGTTTATGCCGTAACCCTCTCAACTTTCTTGCACATGCTATGTGGATGAAATGATGATATCATGCCAACTTTCAACCTTTTCAGAGTTCATTTGAAATGCTTTTCAATTTTAGGGTCTTATAGCTCAAAATAATTAGTAAATGCATGAAAAAAAACAAATGAAGTCAGAAAGGATTGAAAAATGATGATGTGGCTTTGAATGGTGCATTTTGAACACACAAAAAGTCAGGAGTTCAAATAAGGTTTAGAAAATGAAATCGCTTTGTAACAGACGAGTTTCCGGATGAAATCCTGATACTTTGAAAGAGATTGTCCGTTTTGTACACGAAGTGCATCCAGTTTTTGCCGTAACCCTCTCGACTTTCTTGCACATGCTATGTGGATGAAATGATGATATCATGCCAACTTTCAACATTTTCAGAGTTCATTTGAAATGCTTTTCAATTTTAGGGTCTTATAGCTCAAAATAATTAGTAAATGCATGAAAAATAACAAATGAAGTCAGAAAGGATTGAAAAATGATGATGTGGCTTTGAATGGTGCATTTTGAACACACAGAAAGTCAGGAGTTCAAATAAGGTTTAAAAAATGAAATCCCTTTGTAACACACGAGTTTCCGGATGAAATCCTGACACTTTGAAAGAGATTGTCCGTTTTGTACACGAAGTGCATCCAGTTTTTGCCGTAACCCTCTCGACTTTCTTGCACATGCTATGTGGATGAAATGATGATATCATGCCAACTTTCAACCTTTTCAGAGTTCATTTGAAATGCTTTTCAATTTTAGGGTCTTATAGCTCAAAATAATTAGTAAATGCATGAAAAAAAACAAATGAAGTCAGAAAGGATTGAAAAATGATGATGTGGCTTTGAATGGTGCATTTTGAACACACAAAAAGTCAGGAGTTCAAATAAGGTTTAAAAAATGAAATCCCTATGTAACACACGAGTTTCCGGATGAAATCCAGATACTTTGAAAGAGATTGTCCGTTTTGTACACGAAGTGCATCCAGTTTATGCCGTAACCCTCTCAACTTTCTTGCACATGCTATGTGGATGAAATGATGATATCATGCCAACTTTCAACCTTTCAGAGTTCATTTGAAATGCTTTTCAATTTTAGGGTCTTATAGCTCAAAATAATTAGTAAATGCATGAAAAAAAACAAATGAAGTCAGAAAGGATTGAAAAATGATGATGTGGGTTTGAATGGTGCATTTTGAACACACAAAAAGTCAGGAGTTCAAATAAGGTTTAAAAAATGAAATCCCTTTGTAACACACGAGTTTCCGGATGAAATCCAGATACTTTGAAAGAGATTGTCCATTTTGTACACGAAGTGCATCCAGTTTATGCCGTAACCCTCTCAACTTTCTTGCACATGCTATGTGGATGAAATGATGATATCATGCCAACTTTCAACCTTTTGAGGGTTCATTTGAAATGCTT